>NW_025943153.1:0-954 GCF_000764305.2 Hyalella azteca | reverse complement strand
CGATGGTTGCTCTTTGTCGTTTATGCGGCGCTGTTTCCCAGCAGAGCTTCGTGGTGAACTGGGCTGGGCATTAACAAAAAATTGTCTGTCGCATTCTCATTACACCAGAAATTAGCAGGTATACATACATTAACCTGCGCTAGCTTACTAAATTGAATGGGTCACATTCCCTTCATATAACTAAAATTGGTGGGGTCACATTCTCTTCAACTAACTAAAATTGGTGGGTCACATATCCTACAAACTATCTAAAATTGGTGGATCACATTGCCTCCAAACTAACTGAAAATGGTACATCACATTGCCCTCAAACTAACTGAAATTGGTGGATCACATTCCCTCCAATCTAACGGAAATTGGTGGATCACATTCCTTCCCTCCTGACTCGTAAAATTGTGTTAGTCAAATTTCTCTTTCATCACAAGCGAACTAAGTTCCATCGAACTCTTGCGAGCCTCGTCCACGAAGTGACGTATCCAGTATACTTATTTATGGCGTCGCAATATATGGGGGCTGTCGGGGCGTGTATCCAAGATACTTATGGCGCCGCAACATATAAGGGCTCTCGGGGCGCGTATCCAGGATACTTATGGCACCGCAATATATAGGGGCTCTTGGGGCGCCTGGGCCTGAAAATTAATTCTTAATGGGAGAATAGAAAGACTTAGTAGAATTAGGGGCAAAGGATTGGGCAAAAAATTAGAACTAGATTTCTAAATCGGTATTTTAAAATTTAATTACAGAGACTCAAAACAGCTATTTCTTATATTGAAGCGAGAATCGAATGGGAGTTCTACTTTGCATGTAAAATGTTGGTTTTAAACTGTTATATCTCTTCGTATCATAAATCAACTTCATCAGTATAATTGTGACTCGGGATTACGGAATGACAAGATTCACGAAAATAGGATTCTAAAATTGGATTCTAACAGTTCGAAGCAAAGGAACACCGGA
>NW_025943152.1:0-4587 GCF_000764305.2 Hyalella azteca | reverse complement strand
GACTTGATATATTGGGCTCATTAAGACGATATATTGAGATCATTAAGACTTGATATATTGAGCTCATTAAGACTTGATATATTGAGCTCATTAAGACTTGATATATTGAGCTCATTAAGACTTGATATATTGAGATCATTAAGACTTGATATATTTAGCTCATTAAGACGATATATTGAGCTCATTAAACTTGGCAATCTATTTCGAATTGTCTCGAAGTCTTTCTGTCGAACAACTTGGCTCCGTGAATTGAAGTGGCTCCGTGAAACCCATGGCCACAACGTCAAATCCCGAACTATTAACGCAGTAATGGCCCCTTCAAAAAAGCGGGAGTCCTTCAGGAATGGTGTAGTCTATAGATTTTTCTTCAAAGAAGGTTGTAGACTTCTTCATCTTTTGGACTACATTGAAGTGATTGGAGTGACTACAGCGACATTGAGCAGCCGTTTATCCTGCCACCTGAGACAAGCTCGCAACCAGATCAGGTCTCAAAATATCAAAATCGAGCAACTTCATCTCAAAACCTGTGATGAATTCAACTGGCTCCGTGACACCCTTGACAACAACTTCAAACCCCGAACTATACGCAGCAACGGCCCCTTTGAAAATAAAAGAGTACTTAATGAATCCGATGTGACCTATAAATTTTGCTTCCAAAAAGGTTGTAGACTCCTTCATCTTTTTGACTACATTGGAGCAATTGGTGTAACTTCAACAACATTGAACAGCCATTTTTTCTGCCACCTGAGACAAGCTCGCATCCAATTGAACCAGGTCTCAAAGTACTAAAATCGATCATCTTCATCTTAAGATCCGTGATGAATTCATCAGACCATGTGACACCCTTGACAACAACGTCAAAACCCGAATTATACACAGCTACGGCCCCTTCAAAAAAGGACTTCACCAAAAATCTGGTGTGATCCATAAATTTTGCCTCAAAGAAGGTTGTAGACTTCATCTTTTGGACTACATTGGTGTAATTGGAGAAACTTCAACGACATTGAGCAGCCGTTCTTCCTGCCACATGAGACAAGCTCGCAACCAGACCAGGTCTCAAAGTATTACAAATGAGCAACTTCATCTCAAGATCCCTGATGAATTCAACAGGCTCCGTGACACCCTTGACAACAACTTCCACTGTGCTGGAGGAGCCCACCAGCTTCGTCATCTTGCAGTGGCCCGACATATCCGACCGACGGTAGCTGAGGCCTTCATCTCTAAGGATTGGACTCCATTACTCCAACTATCCATCTGAACCGGATTTTCTGAACCTTGAGATTGTTTCGGAATTATTTTCACGGCTTCAAATTTTCGTGCTGTATCATATTTACGTGTATCATGTACTTATTTCCGTATAATTTTCAGTTTTAAATGCTTCCTGTAACTTGAAAATGAATGTTGTCACATTCGAAACGTCGTTAATAAATTAAATTACTTCACTGAAACTGCATTTTATCAACCAGCGTCATCTGAAGAATATTGTTCGATCTTGAAAATTTTAATCGATGAATTTTCTGGTCGGTCATTAACCACTCGTGTTTTAGTGAAAGAATTTGTGTACAGTAAATGAAAGAAATCAATAGACATAATTTGAACAGTAAAATAAGAGAGTCTCACCGTTAATTGTAGTATTCAGACGATGTTAACATGGTAAACTAAATTAAACCACGGATTATAAGCATCTGTGCAATTTTGGATGATAAATGAACTCATCATGAGTTATTTTTCAAGCTGCACTAGTAAGCAGCTATATATATCACATTCATAACGCGGTGTAAGTGATCTGAGGTTTACATTAAGAGAATAATTCCGTATGTTAAACTAAAATAGGAATGCAATACGCAACCCGGACACCTGACATGAGTGACATCTACATCTTGCCCATAATTCAGTGTATATCCTTTTAAATAAATTATTTCAGTAACTAAAAAGGCGACTTAGGAAATAAACTAGGCTGAGAGAATTAAAAACTAGTATTGTTAACGGCGTTAATCTTGCATAAAACTGAAGTAAGAGAAGCACTTGGTCCGTTCGCTGCTGGAAAAGAACGTCCGGCCGCTGTCGGTCGTTGCCAGTTATGAGGCGCTGTCGTCAAGTGAAGGATGATGGTGGCCCGAAATGCCGACCAAAACCGAACCAAGTGAGGCAGCAGCGCGTCGCTTAGTTTTTTTTATCAGTTTGAAAGTTAACTTGGTATTTTTAAATAAATAAATTAATATATCTATATATATTCATTTGATAGTTTCGTAATTTTAGTATGTGTTTTGAAGGTAGTAGTCTCAGACCACGCTGTTAGAGCCCACTGTCTGAAAAAATATAACTCATTACTCACTCCAGTGAGTGGCAGAGAGCCCATTTTCTCGTCGACGAAAACGTGGTCACAGACGGTCGGATGGACGGACGGACGGACAGACAGACAGACAGACAGACAGACGGACATGACGAACACAATAGCGCCTTTTTTCCATAAATGAGAAAATGCCCTAAATATTGCAGCCTAGCAGCGTAGGATCAGAGTCAGTCGGCCTCCCGTCGGTCGTGGCACAGCCAAGCCACTTGAATGTTGCCTACATTCATCAGAAAATGAATTAGTTTTGTACAAACAGCGACATGCACTTCATGTCGTCGTGTGGGTCATCCCGACCTAGTCTTGACCGGCATATGAGCGTATCAGTGATACATGCAGTAGGTGTGCCATAAGTTTGGACAATGCGACCAATTCACTTTAAAGAGAGTGGCATTTTTTTTACCTTGTGCACAATATTGAGCTCAGTGTCAGTGGAGTCGTGATTTTTTTTTTTTTTTGAAGGAAATATTTGATGTTGTTCACTTATTTTATCTAAATATTCTGTTGCATTTGGGACAAACTGGATGATGGCTCTCGACCTGCGCTCCATTAAAATAAATAATAAACATCTCCTTATTCCATAATGAAGGCAATTTCGTTCTTCCCCGGACGACATCCAATTTTGTTTTCTGTAATCGTAATATTTCTCGAATTCACCTTCCAAACCAGAACTTCAATCGAAAATTTATATTTTCATCCCGTTTGATTATATTTTCTCCTACTGAAAAATTATCTTCACCCTTACCTTACTTCAACCCTTTTTGTTCATGACGAATGAACCATTGCAGGGCACTGAATTCTTGCCTCATTAATTTATATGAGTATATTATATGAAATGTTCGATGTGTAGTAGTTTGGATGCAATATTAGCTTAGATTTACATAAATTATTGCTCAGATTAGTTTCGTTATGTTATAATACTCGGTATACGACATCGAATGTTCCATCTAAGGTCAAGGTACCTGCAGTTTGAGCTAATCAGAGCCTCGTACAACAGTCATAGTCCTTACTGCGTACCTGTTTCTGGAACTGCATCGGCATTACAGAGGGTACAGCAGGGCTTCAGGTGCTCTATTTACTTCTAGCAAGTTAACTCCTGCCTGGGAGGCCTGAGAGTTTCAAAATTGCATGCGTCGCCAAGATAAGGATGGCAATAACTGTGGTATGGAGAACCGCACCATTTTGTGTAAATCATTAAGAGAAATTAATGAATAAAGCAATTTATACGAATTACTCAGAACAATAGATGATTATTTTGATATTGTGATTAGACTATAATCAAATTCCGCCGTAAAATTGACTGAACTTATGATAGCCATATTAATTATTCGAAATTCGAAAAGTTTAAATAACAAATTAATTATGGCTAACAAAAGTAAAAATATAGGCCACCGACTGGTCATCATTGAAACTCTTTCCAAGCAAGCTGTAATGCAATATAGTTTCTCAGAGAGAGTGAATGAAGCCTGAAATGTTAGAATATCCACGTATATATAAAAAAGTACTGATCATATAAAGCGATATCTAACGTTTTTCCACGGTTAAGGTTAATCACCATGAGCTGATACACATTTTTCCATTTTTCAATTTTTCCTATTCACATGATTCATTTGGAGCAAATGACGCGATTTATCACTGTACACATAAAAAAATAATTTTTTTGTGTCACCTTGAAGAAGATATGAGCCCATTTTACTCTGCATTGAAATTGAAGAAGATGTGATAAATGATCGGTGTTGAAATAGCCGAAAATTTATTTATGTATATTATAGAAAAGCCTTGTTATTTTTTAGGTTTTGCGATTAACTCTAGACCACTGACATAGTTTGAATATTGAAAGCTCTAGTCTTTCATTGAAAGCTCTAGTCTTTCATTGAAAGCTCTAGTCTTTCATTGAAAGCTCTAGTCTTTCATTGAAAGCTCTAGTCTTTCTTGCCGGTTAATATCCAATTTTGTTGTGCTTCACGTTACAAGCTAAAATATACTGTTCTGTATAATTGGAGGGCTAATTGCACATCTGAGGTAACCCCGTAAAATCGGCGCCTGAGCGCCAATGCAGGAACAATTGAGGCAAGGAGTTACAGTCGCCGGTTTGTGGGCAATTGTGAGCTTCAGTGCGTGTAGAGTGCGGAATCAAAACTCAGTTATGTATATGTCGGTTAGCTCGTAGCATCGCAGTCACTAACACGGTAACGGCGTTCAGTCCTGTACGACGCGATCGGCAGCAGTTGATGGAC
>NW_025943151.1:0-291 GCF_000764305.2 Hyalella azteca | reverse complement strand
TATCCCTATATTCATTACTCATCACCCATTACACTTTCACATAATTAGAACCTCGACCCGAAGCAGTTTAATGACACGATTTACAAAGTTCAATGACCGGCTGCGAATTTTAAAGTTTCATGAGCGGTCGAATTATTACATCGACGTTAATGTTATAAAATATTAAGACTCTTGTGTTTTTCTACGAAATCCTATAGGTCGCAGCTAATCTTTCCATTAATCGTACATCGGATTTTTGTTTAGATTATTAATTTTTATTGATTCATTTTAATTAATTAGCTGATGATTAAT
>NW_025943150.1:0-233 GCF_000764305.2 Hyalella azteca | reverse complement strand
TCTCGACCCACAACAACCGAGGCAGACAGGCGTCGTCTCGAGGATGTCTCTGGCAGATTCCGACTTCAGATTGCCCATGACACACCAGCATGTGTGACCACCGCACCACTTGATCCAAAATTAGTACACTTGAGGCTGTGTCAAGATAAATTCTCGGATGATAACTTAGGCAGCGCTGTCCTAGAAATAAAGGTGAGCACTTTTATTCTGCTAATAAATTACGCTTATTATGG
>NW_025943149.1:0-2799 GCF_000764305.2 Hyalella azteca | reverse complement strand
AAGTCAGTGACAAATTAATGGTTCCAAATACCAAGAGAAATTGAACCAGAATTTTGAACTAACGACCTTGACCTGATTAAATTTTTAAGTTGCTTAAAGAAATTATTTGATGGTTAGGAATTCATATGAATATAACAGGGTATCGAGTGGTTGATCATTTGTTTTCTTTGTCCTACAATATTGCTGTGCATGATAGTAATTATTGTACGCTAGTTTATTATGCATCTGATTTCTTAAAGGTAACAGTTATAAGCTTTTCAGAATAAAAAATTGTGATGATTAATTTGCTTCGTAAATTAAGGTTTATAGCTTATAATTCGAAACTAATTGCAGGGCTAAACTATTTTAACAGAACGGGATCCGCAGGTCACTTTTTGTTAGAAATCCTATTCTTTACATTAAAAATATTGAGTTTGGCTCAACATTATCCTTGATACTATAATTTGCAGTGATTCAACATGACTCAACCGATCTAGATAGATATGATAACTGAGAAATTTCTGTTAAAAAATTTAAATGTAACGACGAAACTCTAGATTATTTAACTATTAATTTGAATCACTTCTATAGCAAATAATTTTACTTGTTTCCAGAAATTTATTTCCAGGTCTACGCATTTTTTAATACAGCAAAAAAATTAATACAGCAAAAAAATTAAGAACACATATGGTTACTATATAACAGTATATTCGGGATGCGTCTCTGCAGCTTAGATTATATTTTTTCTATTCCATCATCGAGATACATTGATTAATTATTAAAAGAAATAGCATTGAGTATGTATTTTACCTCCTATTCATTTTTAGTGGTGTCTTGTGAGTCTAAATCTGAATAATTTATTGAAGTTTATTTCATATTAACAATCACAATATTGTCCCCGCTATAAATACCAGAGCCTTTAATATTTAATTAATTTAAATGTCTTAATAATTATTAATCAGTGCTACTTATAACTATCCATATTATGAGATATATATATAGTTATAGTTAACTTACATTGCATTCATGATAAAACGTCCGCATGGTGATCATATTTTACATTAGGAAATAGTTTTACTCATTACTAATCGCAGATTTTTTACCGCGGAGAACCTAAAAACCCAAATGCATTCACTTAGAGCCGGCAATCTTGACTTGCCCATGATAACAGCTCTGTGATTCATTAAAACACCATTTGCAGACTTGTGCTAAAGTTTAAATCGTGATTTATTGTTAATATTTTGTAGATAGTGATGCGTAATTTAGTCACCCATAGAAAAAGGTATTGGATTACAAAACAATTGACCGAAAATAATGTCAATGCAAATGACGATGTTCCGAGCGAGCCGTTCATTTTAATATGATCTTTTGATAACAAAATTATATAATTTTAAAAAAATATTTTATAATAATAACATAGGCGTTCTGTTTTTTATTTTTAACTTGTAAACTGAAACGAAACAGATAAATATATTACACATGGCTTGGTACAATATTACAGTATATATAGATCTTACAATAAAAAATTTTATATCTGGATAATTCAAGGGATAGAACAAAAGATAATGGTAAACTTTTGAGTCTTCAACGCTCAGAATAATGTGTGAGACTTGTTCAAAATACTACACAATTCTTGGCCATGTGTGGGTCATCTTGACCCAGTTTTACGTGCGACAAGAAATGCGTATCAGGGCTATATACATCCATTTTCGACTCGTTCCTTGTTTATGATATTCTATCACTATTGGACAATAGGACGCATTAAATTTATGGAATTCTATCACTATTGGACAATAGGACGCATTAAATTTATGGAATTCTATCACTATTGGATAATAGGACGCATTAAATTTATGGAATTCTATCACTATTGGACAATAGGACGCATTATATTTATGGAATTCTATCACTATTGGACAATAGGANGTAAATGTAAGAATGTGTCACTATTTGGACAATGAGGCCCATTAATTTTTTTAGTGAGAAGTTTTCCGCTAATTGGTATCAAGATAAATAATATTCGTGAAATCTATTCGCGCATGAATAGGTGAAGAAAATTTTATAGACATGAATATTTTATTATACGCATGGAAATTTGACGATTAGTATAACTATGTACAAATAACACAGAATTTTACGAGCCTTCTTAAAACTTCTTGAGCTGATAGAGCATTCCCTTCAAGGAGAAAATTTGCCGATCGAACTATTCACTCGCGGATTTTCCATTCACATGAAGGATTAATTGACCACAAATCTGTTGATGTGTCTGAGAAAGTCTTGATGTTTCAATTAATGATAACATAATTAGAAAACATAATTTTCATTGACTCCTTTAGCATAATATTAATGGTACCTATACTTGATAAATTCAGGTAGCCTGCAGCAACGCCTTGCAACTGGATAACAGATTTACGGTACCAACCTGCACCTGCATTACGGTACCAACCTGCACCTGCATTACGGTACCAACCTGCACCTGCATTACGGTACCAACCTGCACCTGCATTACGGTACCAACCTACACCTGCATTACGGTACCAACCTGCACCTGCATGCTATTTCGACGGCAGTTTCACATGAAGCTTGGCATTTGCTGCAGTCATCGTGGGACTCTTAAAATCACAGAACCAGTTTTCGGTGCTTCATGGTCATGGAAGGAAGACAGAACGTTTCTGTACATCGCACGATACGTTCCCATGCGAACAGAAATGATTTTAATTTATACGTATAGTAACGATGCAGATCTCTGCTTATAGTACGTGTATCGATATGGATCAATATGTTTTAGAACGATAAGTATAGTTACGATACGTATCTATA
>NW_025943148.1:117329-378931 GCF_000764305.2 Hyalella azteca | reverse complement strand
GGATGTGCGACGATAGAATTATACTATTGGTATTGATATTAAAATGTAGGGGGTGTGCGGAAACTGCTGGTTTTCTGGATGACATCGTACCTAAATTACACTACCGATTAGTTACCGAATATTTTTGTTTTCATCTTATAGAAAATTCATCATAAGTTCTTGTCGCGATACAACTGTTTACCATGTTCGATTGTGAAGGCAAGAGAAGAACACAAAGATTTAATTACCAGCAAAACTTTGTTGTATCAGAAACTTCGAAGTAAAGGAACATGTTCCGGTAAAAATATCTCAATATTCGAACCAAATTCCAATATGCTCGCATTTAACGAGGAAATATGAATACATGTAATCTAAAAAAATTAGATATAATTAAGAAGTGAAGGACTTCAGTGATATGCAGCGCAATAAAATAATGTCAACAATTGTAATTTGGACCAATGTATTATTCCAATTTCTTAGTGGGATTAGTGTTAGTTAAAAAACATATTTAACCTGATATATAAGTTGTGAGGAAAGAAAGCTGAACTATATAGGGAATTACTGCCATAATCCCTTAATTAATAACTACTTGAAGGGCAGCAGCAGCTTCAGCTTGCCACTTGACATTAATTAAGCCTCTGAACATCTCTGATTGGCTACAAGCTAATTCATTTTACGTTCGTTGATTCTAACTTCCAGCCACTCGCGGTCTCAGCAACGCCAAGTGCTGTCACATGCATTCAGTCCGGGATGGCCGCTCGAGAGTCAGACTTTATTGCGATTATTAGACACTTCGAATCGGTCACAAACAGATGTGAAAGATTAGCGTAATTTATTTGTGATATTTTGATATGTCTCTGATATATAAGCATGAATATTACTCTTCATAATTGATCCCTTTCACTCTTAATAAATGGAATTTTTCTTGTGCAGTTTCAAGGCTTATATCCATGCAAGAGTGTACTAATATTTTATTTCTCACTGTAATATATAAAGAAATTTCTGAACATTTCCAGTTGTGCTTAATCAGAGTTATCATCTCTAAGTACTACCGATAAATGTTATAAGCTTATTTTTCAAAACACTCACATTATTCCATTTAACGCCGCCTTCATGCATCATCATTCATCTTGAAAAATTACTCGTTTCGATCACTCTTGCTCAGTTAATCTCGATTTATCTCGCCATAATTCACAGACACGCTCTCATAAAATTGTTCGCGGACCCAATTTAGCAAATGCTCGAATTTAAGATTTATATTTCCAGGATGAGGTTATACTAGTTTGCAGACTACGGGTAATATTGCGGTTGAAGTTTGCTTTGCAAGGCCAAGAGAGAACTTAATCAAACTTGGCTCATGAAGACGCCCTGTTTGGGAGCTCCGAGTGCTGGTGCAACAGCAACAGTCGCTGCAAGTACAGCAGTCAATGACGCAGTCGCTACTGCCATTGCTGCGTGCTGCTTCTTTTCGGGAAGTACTGCCATAAATGCGCTGGGTATTATGGCCTTTTCTGCCATTTATGTAGTTTCATTAAGGAAGTGAGCTATAGAAGTAACCAAAATGTCTAAAAGTTTTCATATGGTAACAGTTGGAATTGTTCAAGATGTTTTGAGTCTTGTTAAGGATACGAATCAGATATCTGTACTTTTCAATATCAAAGTTAATTTTATAAATTATTTAATAAAGATTACCTTTTGAAATTAGAGTTAGATTTTCATAGTTAAACATTTTATGTCATTGCAATAATGTATTTCTTCAAAAAATTCAATTATGGGCACTAGATTTTTACATTAAATTATTTTTTTAGAGAGATCAAGCTCTAAAACGGGGCCGCTGTGATGTATAATTATGACTGAGAGCCAACGCTCTATTCCTGAGCTGAATGCGTCACGCTAAAAGAGTAAACAAATTTCGTCAGAGAATTTTTAATGAGAATTACAGCCGTCCAAATTAGCTAATTTCAGAAATTAACACTTCAACTGGCTCATAAATACGACGGTGGAGAAATAGTTCTTTCAATGTAATTAATGGAATCATGTCAAAGAAACTAGGGAAATTTTTAAGTCAAAGTGCGTAGGAACGCTTTCTATGAATGCAGCAACCAAAGGCAATGATAGTAAAGGACACTAATAATTAATGCATATTATTTTATTTCACAATAAATTATGCATATTATATTCACAATAATTAATGCATATAATAAAAACTGGAACTAATTAATAATATTTTTCTGAATACGAAACAATACTTGATAATTGTTTTTCTTCATTTACCAACAATTATTATAATACTAATTATTTATTTTTATTTTACTCATATTTTTAAAATCATCATTATTACCATAATCGATATTATCATAGCCTGGGGACATTTACACGACAGGCGTGTAAGTGCTGTTATTTTATAAATGGACAAATAAACATTCGTGTCGAGTAAGTGTTACTCGAGAAGACAGAACACTGCGCTGGACGTATCATATCGCGGATATGAGTTCCGTCTTGAAACTAGAGGATTGAGTCGTGGTCACCGTCTGAATTTATTCAAATGATGTCGAGCGTCTAGAGAGGTTTTGTGTTTCGGGTGCAGGTTTCTCGCCTGGCGACGTGTCTTTTATTTTGCTGAATAGCAAACCTATAAGAGAATTTTCTTTCGGCCTACGGCGGAAATAAATAATTCTCAACTCTGTGTTTTTGCAAGATAAGAACATTGTAATACATCGGATTTTGGGCGGAAGGCTTCAGCTTTCGATAGCACAATTTTAATAAATTCTTTTGTTATTTGCTATAAAATGCCACGAGTACGAATACAGGTGAATTTAGTCCGATAGCAGAGTATCTGATCCCGATAAACCTTATAATTAATAAGGCATTCAGATAAAAAGCTTCTAGGCAACATGAGCCTAATTAAAATAATCAATTTAATTTTTAAAACAAACGATTTTTTAAATTTCTTATGGCTTAATTAATACTTGTGGTCTGATCTTATTGATAAAACTTATTTTCACAATACATAATCAATGACTTTTACAGCAGCTTGAAAAGCTTGAAAATTTTTATTGAGTAATTAGGAATAGAGAAAGACGTAAGAGAATTAAATAATGAGATTAAAGAAATAACAAATCTTTAGTAACTGAAATTTATCGTAAACTATTTGCTTAATTTGCTAGCACCTATTATAATTTAGATAAAAATAATGGTAAAAATCCCACTACTGAAGTTCTAAGCAGAATTCTAAGAATGTATTAGATCACAAACTATTTCACTCCATTTCCTAACCACCGCTATCGCCCATCACTGAAATGTCGATATTTGACTTGAGGGACGCATTTCTTGTGTAAGCTTCTATCCTAACTGATAAAGGGATTCCCAATAAACTGCCAACCATTTCCTATCATCCATCGACGTCGGACAACAAGATGCAAGCTCTGAGTCTGGTCTTACATCTGCCGAGGGCTTGTGAGCCGCAGCAAATGCTGACGATTTGGCTTGCTTTGTTTACAAGGTTCAGGCGATCTGCATGCATGCTTTTCGCTCCGTTAGAATTGGTGCGGTGCAGGAGGCGGAAAATACGCCGCTTTCTACACGTGGGCACGAAGGAAATGAGTTTTGAAAATATTGAAATTAATAGTTTATGCATAATTTTTTTCTTCATTGACAAATTTCCGATGTACGCTGCGCAACAAAGTGAAATTAAATTACAAACAATATGCAATCAGATTTGATCCGCAGTGCGTAAAATTGCTCGTATATCTTATGTGTTATTTAGCATAACAAACCTTCTGTTAATTTCATGAATGAAACGGAGCAGTTATAAGAAAAGAAAAATTCGGTTATTTATGATCAGCCTGCGATACGATGTTCCCTTCACCTGATTCTTGTAAGTCTATATGTCGAATATGACGTGGATGCGGGAGGCCCCCAAAATTTTTGTTTTTTATTTTACGAATTTTGATATGAGGAGAAATGGTTAGCTGAAATTCTACCGTAGCGACACAGCGGTAAATGATTTGCTGCAGGTCAAATGCTGCGACATGTGGGTTGCTGCAGCTATATAGCTGCGGCAAACCATTTAATATCATGTAAACGTGGCAAAGTTGCATGATGTTAAATGGCGCGACATGTGTGCAAATGGTTTGCTGTAGCTCAAACGTAGAGACATCAGCACCATTCGCAACGGCCATTCGCAAATAACACATTGCCGTTTTTAGGACGAGTTCAGATCGGAGTTTTGGACTTCGCAATTATTTTAAAGGAGCTATAGGAGAGACCAGTAAAACCCCAATAGCATTGCCGAAGTTTCCGGCAATATGGCTGTGCTTCAAACACCTTTTAGAAGGAGGCCTTAAAAAGTTCTCCCACGAAATATTTTTTTACAAGTAATTTATTCGAATCAATAGTTGAATAGGAGTTTTTATGCCGCCGCGAACCTCTTGTCCTGAATTCCTCACCTTCTGAGCGAGGAAAATTTGAACGACGCTCAAGTTTTGTGGCATTTCCATCGCTTTCAGAATTGCTTAAGCCGTTAAATAAACCCGGGCATATTTACATCCACACATTCAAATTACTTATATGAAAGATCTAGTTTGGCACAAACGCAACTGCAGAGGGTCTCGTGAAAATGTCTAGAGACTATAGCGACATCGAACGAAAGACTAGGATGACTCTGTAAATTCAATACAAATTTTAAAGTAAATTTATATCGTGAATATTTAATGCTAAAATTCAGGAAATAGAATATCTTGGATAGAATTGTTTCGTTACCAACAACAAGCTTCGTCAGGAATTCAAGTACCGATAGACTTCCACGAATCTTCATTTCTATTTGAGTGAAGAATTCGTAGGCCACCCAATTAAAACTTTTTCAATTTAAATCAGGTATCGAACTTGAATTGGAACTGCTGAAGGGCTTGAAATCTAATTCATTAAGTTGGGGCAACAAGCAACACAGTCTCCCCTCTAGATGAGACCGCGTCGTCCATTGTTATCAGTAGAGTAGCAGACAAAGCCTCTGCCGATACGATTTATCTGGCTGTCCTTATCTCTGCTTCCCTCTGCAACTTAATGGAAAGTCAAACACGCGGTGAAATATTTATATCTTGATACAATTGAACATGCGAGAGGGGTCATTTGGGTTACTCAATCGTGTAAGATACCAAATTGTTTTCATCAATTTTGGGGAATGACATGGAAAACTTTATCGAAGTGATTGTCTAGTGTAAATTTACATGAATGAGCTCAGGTATAAAATAATATGATAATATTCTCATAATTTCATATGAGAATATGTATTGAACTAAGTATTGAGTTTTCATTTGTTGCAGAAAGTGTGAAGTCCCATAATTTAATTGCACCTACATCGTTTATTGTCGTTATCCTTGCGAAATGGTTTAATTAGCCCTTCGTGTTTAATCCC
Organism: Hyalella azteca; assembly: GCF_000764305.2. Taxonomy (NCBI): domain Eukaryota; kingdom Metazoa; phylum Arthropoda; class Malacostraca; order Amphipoda; family Hyalellidae; genus Hyalella; species Hyalella azteca. The sequence continues at coordinate 373,539 of NW_025943148.1, read as the reverse complement.
CCTCGACGAAAGTTACCCAGAACTTAATTACTTAATTGAAGATTTTTGTCCTTCGCATCCCGAATTAGTTTACATAAGTCTTAGTATTCAAGCAAAGGAAGCTCGCTGAGATTTTGAAGCTATCTCAAACATCGGATATGAATTTTGGTTCGCCCAAATTTTCGTTTTTTATTTATCGCCATAGTGCGGGTGTTTGGTTCTTTTTGTAAGGTTGTTACTGCCAACATCGCCGGGCAGAGAAATGGTTCCCTCGATGAGGGCTGACGTGAACATACGACACCTGGCCTGACCTGATGACAAGTTCAGCTGATGGCTCGGCAAAGACAACACACGTGCCAGGCAGACACAGGGATTGTTTTGTGTACTGGCATTGTACTGGGTACTGGGATTGTACTGTGTACTGGGATTGTACTGTGTACTGGGATTGTACTGTGTACTGGGACTGTACTGTGTACTGGGATTGAACTGTGTACTGGGATTGTACTGTGTACTGGGATTGTACTGTGTACTGGGATTGTACTGTGTTCTGGGATTGTACTGTGACCTATGCCGCAAAACAACTTAGCAGTGAGCAGTAGTAGCAACGTAGCAGTACAAATAAAACAATGTAAATGTAATGAAAATCACATTTCCACCCATACGAACAACAGTTTGTGTTCTGTCCAGTGTCATAAATAATAAGATTTTAATTGTATTTTACCAAGATATATACAACAGCAACAATGGTTTTAACTCCACAGAATTCATCATTTGTATTATTACTAATTTACTTTATTAAGATTTTTCAAAATAGGACGTATCATATCATATCATATCATATCATATCATATCATATCATATCATATCATATCATATCATATCATATCATATCATATCATGTCATACAATATCATATCATATCATATCATATCATGTCATACAATATCATATCATATCATATCATATCATATCATATCATAGCGATGTCTTCGCTGAAGAATATAGGCCTGATGTGGCCTGTCGCCGATTCTTGTACTTTTCGTGACTTGTTCACAGGAGATCCAAAAACATGCCTTTTGACCGGATCTTTTCAAACTGAAGATAGTTTGAAATAACTACTCTTCAGACTACTCATTTAACGTTTGTTTGTTGCATACAATGTTCTAAGCTTTCTAGGCGTATTATTGTCACTACTTAACGACTTTTCCCTAACGTCACACCTACGAAGCTCGTCCGAAATGCAAAAGCTGCAATGTTTGCCGTATTTTGTCGGCTGCCGCAATCACAGCCTTCACAGCCAGACATGCTGATAACGTCTGCCTACTACAATCGAATGCCGGGACAATTCCAAACTTGCTGAAAAATAACGGCAGTTTTCTTCAGTTCGTGAGGAAACTAACTTAGAGGATCATGCAAATTAGAGAAAAAGTTAGCAAATAAATTGGTGAAGAACACTAGAGAAGCTGTTGCTGGGTTCAATTTCAATTTATTGTTTTATTGTTTTCTCATGTCAAATTTAAAGTTTAGAAATGCATTTCCTAACTCTGAAGAATCCGTTTTCGTATTTTCTTCAGTTTCTGTAAAATTCAAAGATGATAAAATGATATATTTTAATGTCAAATGCGTGACGATTTAATACAGTATCACCGATTCTTGCAGTACGGTGCACCGTAAGTAACACGACAAGTAAAATTACATGAATCACATAGTTCAGTAATATATTGCCATGTTATTGTTTTTATATTTTTCGACGAAATTAAAGGAAAATATTAATTTTACACTACTTCCTGACAGCTCTCTTAGCTATTTTCCCTCCAGTGTTCATCGTGAATTCAAACCTCATGAAAATTAGCTAATCCTTCAGAAAAACTCCCAATTAATGCAGTTATTTTTTGATGCACGTTTGTTTTTGTCAGAAGTTAGCGGAGGACGTTCTCAAGTTTGGCAGAAAATGCCACAGATTTCAGACAGGGACAAAATCATGCATTTCCAGAGGCTTGGCTCCGAGGATAAAGGCCTAATCGAATTTTTCAACTATTCGTTTTTAACTGCTCGTTAAAAGATAATTCTAATCTGAATTAAAAAATATGGGATCTGCCTATATTAATTACTTTTTAATCGATGGCTTCAACGAGGAACCCAGACTGTGTGAAAGTTTAATTTCGTGGAAATTGTGCACAGAAACATATGAAAATGGAATAGTCAAAGCCTCTAGCATTGCCGAAGAATAATACAGCTCAGTCACTCAATCCTTTATTCATGTGCGATACAGCTCTTATTCCAGTTATATATATTAATCGAGATAATTTGGGTAAGGTTCAATTTATTTTCAACTATATAAATTAAAATTTATATTTTCTGCCTCATCTCCAAAATCCCAGACTCCAAGCCTTGCTGTCAAGCTACAATTTTGGCCATTAAATCTCTGCAAAGGAAGCTCTCCTCACTATTAAAAGCGTAGCTTTAGCTCGAAATTCCAACGTTGGGCCATTTATGTAATTTCTCAGGTATTTAGGCCTCTGTTCTCGCGATATATTCTCCAATTCCGTCCTGCTTCTGGAAGACTCGTCTCCTGATAAGGTGTCCCGGTTGTCACAGGCAGGCTCTGGCGCAGCGTTGCATGGCAGACTAAAATAAATTCAGGATAAGTAGACTAGCGATGACTTCGTGACGAGGTAGGGATAAGGCGACCAGAATAGATGCATTTAGTATTCTCACGCACGCCTGTCTTTGTATACAAAGACAGGCGTATGGGACATTCGGCTGCTCATCACTTATAATGGTAAAGTTGAATTATTCTGTATTTTGTATTATGGTTCTGCTCAATAAAAGGTGTTGCTTGTTTCGCTTGCCACTCGAAGAAAAATATAATTATCAAAATTGTCTATTCATTTATGATATGAAAATAGGTTCTACACTGGCAAAGTTAATAATGACATTGAGGAGGAATATCATCGGAGCATTTCCCGTTTTTCGACAAATTTGCTATCACGAAGCGTGTGCCCCAAATATTGCATCACTATTTGCCGACGTGTTCAGTGCACACTTAAAGCTTTCACTCAGAGAGTGTCAATCTGACCCTGAAGCTTTCACTCAGAAAGTTTCATTCTGACCCTGAAGCTTCCACTCAGAAAGTTTCATTCTGACCCTGAAGTTTTCACTCAGAAAGTTTCATTCTGACCCTGAAGCTTGAAATCAACAAAGCAGGATATATTATGAAAACGTAAAATGCCAGTAAAAGGAAACCCATTTAGCCCATAATTTTGTCTATAAAACCATATAAGCACCGCATAATTGACACGATCATGTTCAACATAGAATAAACGGGAATGCTACAACCATTTTTAAACTTATATAGCTTATTAACCATAGATACAGCCACGTTCCTCTGTGGTGAAATCACGAAACCATGACAAATTATAAATATTTCTAAACCTGATTACGTCGAAGGTTATTTAACGACTAATAAGAAATGTGTGTAATCGAATTATCGAACCAGTGTATTGGTCCAGACAACACACCGTGCAGACACCAGGATTGTACTGTGACCTGAGTAAATTATCGAAAACTACCGGTAATAAAAATGGTATTTCCAATCATGCAAAAATGAATGGGCACCATTCAATTAAATAGGCACAAACAAATTTGGGTTGAAATTAATTGAAATACATATGCAGCTTTCGATATTTTACGGAAATTTAAATTTATCTGATTGTAATACATTGGTGGAATTTAAAGACTATAAATTTCTCCAGCCTGAAAAACGTGCAAAAAAAATTTTACAAGATATTGGTGAAACGATTTACGTAAGCTGAATTTAAAGCCATTGTAACTAAATTGTGTTCAATGGAAGCGTTTTCTAACCGATATTTCTTGAAACATTTTTCATTCATCGTCCACAGCGCTGCTAGGAAAGTTTCAAATTTTCTTCTGCAAGATCAATGAAGATCTCTGCAGAGATCTGAGAACTTCAGATTAAAATCGACAGCTAAAAAACATAAAATGCGTGACCGCGACCGAGCAAGATCGATTGCCAGAGGCAAGCGATGCACTGCCCGATGCTGTGTCGCCGTCATTCCTGAAGCAATTTCAGTATTTGAGTGGAAGAAATAAATGATAAGAGACTTCAAAGTTGTATTCGTTTTCATGAAAAACGAACCGAGGGCACGTTGGGTTCAATGCACTTCCGGGCGTAAGTCTATATTTTTCGTTGAGAACAGTTTTGCAAATAAACGTCGAAAATATAAGTTTTCAAAAGAAAAATCATTTAAGATTACAAAAATTTTCACAACTCGTCCCAAAACTGGTCAAGAACCATATTTTATTTGATCTTTAGAGTTCCCGATCTCAGAATCAACAATTAACTTGTACTACTTTTTTGTGGTTATTTTTTTTCTTCCAAAGTATAAAGTTCATTGTAATTAGTTCCATACCTACGAGCCTCTCGTGAGTATATGAAAACTGCAAACTTATTTCTATTTATTCAAATAAAGTTGACTTTTAGAAACCTAAAAATTTCACCACGTAAAGTTCGATTGTAATACTAGCTCTGTTACCTGTTGTTAACGCAATCTTCCGCTAAAATACATATCAATAAATAATGGTAACTCAAACGTTTCAAATATGAAATAATCATTAATTAAGGTGCTGATAGATGTTTGTTTTGCTTCTGTTGGTAATCTAGAGGCCGGCGAGGCCATTTCGAGAAGAGGATATTGAGCCATTAGCCCCGACGCGGCCCATCTCCTGGAGGGACAAGCCGGTAGTTACTTTGGTAATTCTGTAAATGGTGGCGTCAAAGTTACATGGTGAATTGCCAGTCGCTGGTTACCTTCAATCCCACAGTGAATATTGAGGCAGATGTTGTTGGCGTATTGCAATGAATAATAATTTTATATATGAGTAGAACGGTGCGGACTGAAGTCAATTTTCCCAGACAAGGATGTATGATTGAGAAGAATTTATGAAAGGAATTGGTTAGCGAAGTAAATGTTCCACATTCAAAATCAACACTGAGTAGATTAGTTCATGGATTGTTCGCTGTCATTCACGAAAACATGCAAAGAAGCAGGAAATAATGTTCCTCCCTTCTAAAATAATTAAAGTTCGATGGTTAATTTCGTCAGAAAGCATCATCAGGCAACAAAGGGCCAAGATAATCATCAGGAGGTACATATGCAGATCCTATTACAGCGTTTCATACCAAACTTGTCGTCATTGACAAACGAAAGTTCCAGGCAAATGCCCATGTATCTCATGACTCGATGAATTTATCACACTCGGAATCAAGATGAACGCAGAGAATACGACAAATCGAAAGCGAAATGTACCCCCATAAAAATGAGCAATCGCTTCATAAGTTATATTGATGACTGCAACCAACTGAATGGGACATAAGCACCACCGTATAACCACGCTCCGAGTATGAACGCGTTCAAGAACAGACTAGACAAAGCCATGCATGAGCATATGTTTAGTCTTAAAATGCCTCGTACCATAAGGAATAACTGATATCTAGAAGCGATTTTAAATCTACCGTCCGTTGAAAAGATCTGATCAAAAGGCCAGTCTAGTCAAGTTAAGTACAAGAATCGGCGACAGGCCTATCCAGGCCTACTCTTTAATGCCGAAGATACTATACTATACTATACTATACTATACTATACTATACTATACTATACTATACTATACTATACTATACTATACTATACTATACTATACTATACTATAACCTACGCAATTAACACAAAAAATTTCGGTTCGTCATAAAATTTATTTGTCTTCTAATAATATTATCACATATTCTGAATATTATAAATCCAGTAGACAGCGGGTATTAATGATCTCAAAACAATAACTTAATCAGTACTAGCAACGGATTTCCCCCCTAAAGTTAGCAAAACGTTATTTCAAAAAATCATTTCGATTTTTTTTAATTCCGACAGAAATGTACCTAAATGAAAACCCATATGTCCGAGGATGTTGCTCCAATAAGCGGTCGAACTTCAAAATTGAAAAAAAAAAAATTCCCGAGCTAAAGTGACCAAAAGGTCATGAGATAATTACTAACCTTCATGTTAATTAGTAATTAAGTTAACTGAAATATCCAAGAATTTAAATAGTGATCGGAAAATAGGCAAAAACAGACTGTGAATATTTTAAAATCAAGATACGAAATAGGTTCATTCACTTGAGAGGCTAATGAGTCACAACTGTTCTTGAGAGCCTGTCTGAGCCCCAGCTGCATTATGCCGTTTCCGAGGAATAATTCAACATTGTGTCAAGAAACTCAAACAAAGTTCCGCTGCAATAATTCACAGGAACGCAGTTTTGTGACCCGCGACCAAAGTTTGAACTCTGAGCCGATTTGCACCCTTGGAGACGAGGCACCAGGCTTAGCAAGGCTTGGTTGAAGTGTCAAATGATCGGTAATTAAACGTTTTGCAGAAGGCAACCTATAAATCGGGTTATTGACTACCGATGTTTATTATACGGTAAACGTGGCATCAAATAATAATTTCGTAGGAAACAGCACGCGTATATTTCTTTTTTATATCTTGAGGGTCGCGAGTTATTTTACTTGAGATTTATTTATTGGTGGAAATTTATTTGCTATCATTTCCTATTTACTGGTTCAACCATGCATTTTAGTTTAGATTTTACATAAGTTGGAATGCGGACATTTTTCGTTGCTGTAGATGATTATGTGGTGCGAAGCCTATGTAGAGGCGTATAGTGTGTTATAGAACAGAAGAATAGAAGTGTCGGCACTGAAGAAATAGGCCCATGACCTGTCGCCGATTCTTGAATTTTTCGTGACTTGATTCACAAGGGATCCGGCCTTTGGAACCCGATCTTTCCATAGCTGACGATTGATTGAGATAGCTGCTGGACTTATTGCCTGGTCCGTAATTTGCTAGGCATTTTAAGACTGAACATATGCTCCTGCATAGCTTCGTCTAGTCTGTTTTTGAAGATGTTCATACTCGGAGCGTCAACGATGCTATCAGGGAGGCTGTTCCACATGTCGGTGACTCGAAGCGAGAAGAAATGTTGTCGCATGGATGTGTTACAACGCAGTTTTTTTAGTTTATATCCGTGGTCCCTGGTGTTGTGTCTTGTTTCAAATTCTAGTTATCCTTCTGGGACCTGGTATAAGTTATATACTGCGTGTAATATAAAATTGGAATCTGTGAATTGATGTGAATGGATGTAAATAATTGATATATGTGTGTTAATTTCACTTATATATTTATTTCCTTACTTTACAACGAGTCACAATTGTAACACTTGTTAATTTTTTTCCTACAGATAGCCTCTAGACTTATTTTCCTACCAAGTTCATTCAGCAAGGATGTCAGTTCCCACCAGCTCACTTATTGTTATAGCTGGTTGAAGGAGTGTGCAATAAAGTGATTTTAATTGTAGTGCAATGATAAGGTGATTGTAATTGGAGAATATTAGTAGCCAAATGACCCCATATGATCAGTAAGACCAATTGGAGTGCCCGGTGATCCTAACATTATGATATCAAACTATGGGAAATGGTTTGAAAATTGTTAGCAAAACTCGATTAGGCCATCAACAACAACCAGCTACTCTTCGTCGTGGAAGTATCGGGCTCTCCACATGAGGCGAAGTGAGCATCTTGGTGATACGTCGGTTTCTTGAGTGTTCGTGATTTAAATCTCTCAGGAAAATAATAGTAGAAATCCTTAGTAGAAATCCTTAGAAATCCTCGTCGATTGCGCTCTCCTTCTGCCGTGAATGTTTCGGTGACACAGATTTTTCCTTCATTCTATCTGTAATGAATGTTTCGTTACCGATACATTTCTTAACAAAAGACCTGTGTGGTATGTGTAATGCCGGTTACTAATACGTGTCATAGTGCAGAACACTGCAACCTAGTAGCTTATCTGTTGTTGCTGTTTGTAGCGAAAAATATTCATGAATATTCGAACTTAGTGATCGCCATCGTCAGAAAACACCTAATATTCGACTCTTATGGACTTAAAACTTCAGTATTATTTGGTATTCTAAGCTATATGTTCCGGATTAAACCTCAGTAACCGGATAATATTGCCCAAATTGAACTCAAGTGACTTTTGCTGTCGGTTTACTGCGTATATTATACGAGAAATTTTTGACCTTGAGAATGAAACGAACGAGGTTTGCCTGGCTTGGGTTAATTTTCATGTTGAATTATAAAAGTTAGTAATATTTTTTTGTACATTAGAAGCTACTGAACGGAGACTCGTGAAATTCAGACAGTGTTTTTCATTGTAAAGGAAATAAACTGCAGGATTTAGATAAATTTTCAAGTTGAATTATTGAAGTTATTAATACTACTTGTATTTCAGAAACGACTGAACGGAGTTTTGTGAAGTTCAAACAGTATTTTAACCGTTGTAAAAGAAGTGCTGGGTTCGTTGATATTTTCAAATTCAATTATAAAAGTTATTATTATTATTATTATTTGCACTTAAGAAACGACTGAACTAAAATATTATATTGTTTTATTTTACATAATATTGTATTATATTATATTATATTATATAATATTATATTATATCATATCATATTATATTATATTATATTATATTATATTATACTTCTATTTAGAACACCTCCTTACTTGCACGACGTCTAACAATTCCCGACCACCAAACAGTTCTTTTCACCGCCCTGCACGACTGAGTGTAATATCATGAGAAGACCGGTTGATTCAAGAGCACCTTATATGTGCTCGGAAGAAGTCAACTCGTATGTGCAGAGCAATCAAAAGTGCAGCAGCCGGTAGCAGTTATCGTGATAACTTGCAGCGCTATATTTAATTGCAGCACTTAAAACTAGATTGCAGCAAGAGCCTCCGAATTGGATGCCTCTAAGCCTACCCCGCACTGCCATGCTTGGTCTCAGAGTTTCGGGGATAGGTGTGTCAATTTTGTGGAGCATTGCGTGTATGATAAAAATGAAAGTTTTGTGTATGGTATTAAAAATAATTTATGAAATTGTCAATAAACCTAAAACTCTGGTCTTCAATCAAACTTCCTTAATATAACAAATTCAGCTTTCTTATTATTGAGACGTGTTTGTGCACCTTGCGTGCTTCATTTTTTATAAAATGCTCGTATTTGATTAAAAATATATATATAACTCAGTACTCACGGCAGTGAGTGACATGCAGAGAGCGCATTTTCTCGTCGATGAAAAGAAGTAACGGACGGACGGACAGACGGACGGACAGACGGACAGACAGACAGACGGACATGGCGAGCACACTAGTGCATTTTTCCATAAATGAGAAAATGCGCTAAAAAGTCCAAATGTGTAAAATAATAAAACTTATCTTGGATCAAACGCATAAGCATTCTGAAAAATATTTTTCAATTTATTTCACTTTGCTAGTGACTTCAAATGAAATTCAATCATTTTCTATACTTTGCCGCACCTTAACCCACGTATTGCTTTTGAACTATTATTGTACCCATTCTAAAATTCTTTCTAACTGAAGTTTTATAAATTCAGCCATTTGAGCGATTAGAGTATAAATACAAATATGCTCAGCAGCATTTTTTTACGGAATTGCTGTAATTCATCAATATCTGCATGAATTTGTCAACGCGGTTGGACACAGCGCGATCATTCCTATTTGCCAGAGCATCCGCTTAAGCCGACGGCTCTCGATTTATATCCGGCATCTCGCGGAAGCCTAAAACATTGCTTTTATGCGCCCAAAATCACACGCGTCATTGCAGTCATTCATTCGCTTCCTTTACTCAATTTAATTGACTTATACAATCAGCCTGGACATCCAATTAGCGCCGCAGTTTTGGAGCTGAGAATTTGTGCATCCATTGCGTGGACGTGGAATTCTCTGGGAAAAATCCAAGGTTAAGATGTGTCCTTCTGATCATTTGCATCATGTCAGTGATGAATGATGAAAAACTTTCTCGTTTCATTACGTTTGTGAACTAATGATATACGCAGTGTATGCTTCGCAGCTCAAGGTCAGTTTCATTCCGTTACCTGCATTTCAAATACGTATATATTGATCTGTCCTGTGAATTGAAATGACAATTTTTAACTAATATGAAAGATACGTTCTTAAATTATCTGCCAGCTTATGCAATTTATTATCTCGTCTAAATTTCTGCTAAAATTTACTGCAGATGTCGACCAGACTTTCTTATTCATAATTTGAAAAAGTGCCTTTATTTAGGAACTAATTTTTTGGGTAGCACTTATTAGACTTTGCCGAGGGAACAGCATATTTTCTCTACTTACAAGGGTATAATTTTCTTTAATAGGAAAAAAGTGATCAGTTTTTAATGGTAAGCGTGAGCACGCGGGCAATCAGCTAGACGCGCTACTCCATTCGCTGTACCATTAATGGACTGAATTATTTTAATTGAAAAAGTTTAGTCCACGTAATTTAACTAACAATGAACTAGCCTCTCAGTTTTATGCGTGCGTTACACATTTGTTGTTAATATATCCTTGGCCGAACTAATGACTATTGGTTTAGGGAACGTTTTAAGGAATATGCACATAATTTGTTTCATAAACAAAGTTTCAGTTAATTTTCGATTTAGGTAATCTCGTAATATTAATTTAATGTACTTAACTACTCAAGACTGGTCGGAAATTTCGTAGTTGATGCAAAATACATTTCAATCTTCAGCGAGACCACAGATGTGTCGCAAAACTTAATTTTCTATCAACAGTAACCACTGGGCAGAAAATGAATTGTTATCCTTGGCTTGTCTTCATCGAGATCCAATTAAAAGGAGATCAAAAGAGTCTTTGATCGCAAATCGAATCGTTGCCAAGCTTTGATAGGCGTTTTTTAGGACTTGGAACAAACATCTGACCAAGACGCTGTTATAGTTTTCCTCCTCATTGGGAGTATTACAGAGACTAGATCAGAGAACTGAAGAGCGCAATAAACTCGAAACATGGGACGCTAATAACGTTTGCTTATGCCCGTGCATTGTACAGGAACTGCAGCCCAAGATCAGGTTGAACTTCTGTCGGGCGAACGGTTTGAATGGCCATTGAGTTCTGATATATACCCAACGGATTTACCAACTAAGGGCATTACGAAAAATAATAACGTCCAACACAAACAACAACAACAAATAAGAACAAATTTCTTAGCGCTGTTGTTTATAAATAACACGTTTCATGGTCATTAAATCAGTTCAAAATTATCTTTGAATGAATTGGATTCAAATCTTCAAGCTTAGTCGGTATCGCGCTCAATAATAAACTGCGCAAGACCACACAGCGTTGGCTTCCAGAGAGTTTGCGGAGGACTTCCTTGAGATAGAGTAGATTACTGAATACTAATTTTTTATCAGAAAATTCATTCATGTGTCATTTACAGACAACATTTCTTTAATTCGTTCTATATATATCAGTCACTAAATAATATTAAAACCTTTCCTGCTCTGTGACGCATTCTCTTCTCTGCCTCGTGGCGCCTGATCTATAAGGCATGATCTTAGAACTCTACTCGTGATGCCTCCCCTAGATGCCGTCTCCTGATACCATGTCTTGATGCTTCCCCTATAGATGCCTCCTCTTGATGCCTTCTCCTGATATCATCTCATGATGTCATGACATGATGCCTTCTACTGATGGCATCTTTTGATGCTTATTCCGTGATGCCTGTTCAATGACTCTGGAATCACAACGCTTGCCAAGAGACGTTCTCTCTTTCATTCCTCCCACACGATGCCATCTCTCGACGCCTCTCAGCGACGCCCACTGATATAGTCGGAGGATGTACACGAGCCCGTGACATTTCCGCTGTTTGGCGGCTTGACGGGGTAAGCCGATCGTATTATCTGGCTGCAAGCTTGCAATCATTGATGACATGCTGCTTCATTTAACTTCAGAACGTATCTCATCGACTAGGACTTACAAATAAATTATTTACCCTAACCTTCAGGTAGAGACGTTCTACTAGCTTCAGGTCAACTCTATGCTGTGTGCGCCACTTCCAAAGCTTATTACATATTTTATTATTTAACTAATATCTATAATTGGTTTTATTGATGCAATAAGAGTTTATTGTAAGTTTTCAATTATTCAGGAAAGTTGGGGAATATAAATTGGCACCATTGTAAATTGTTTCCATTTACCATTAGCCAACTTTCTAACCGCAATAATTTTCTAGTTGTGTAACAAAAGGTCTGACTAGAGCGACGCTTAAACTTCTCACAACTTATAATCTTAATAAATATTTACTAGGAGCTAAATAATTTTTTAGATTTGCATCAAGTTGCACTATATGCCGCAAGTAGAAAATGTTAAGCACAGTATCAATACTCATGATTTGTAATTTGTTGTTACCCCCGTAAAAACTTTAACAGTTGAAGTTAAGATGATACCGGGTACCTTTGAATTTCCTGATGAGTAATGATTAGCGCTATAGGCCATAGAAATTAAGTTATTTTTTTCTTACTTAAAAGCACTATTCATCATAAAGTTTAGATTAAATCACTGCATAGTTATATAGTTAAGTGGTTATTAACTTACCTTAAATTCCATTTTACATCTGCGTATAAATGTTCAGTATCACATCACGAACATAGCTGAAGTGAAAAAAGCCCGAAAACACTGAAAAAATTGGTTGCGAAAACACCGAGAAAGAACCTTTGAGTGTCAGCAATTCGTTAATTTTCTGCAACGTACGAGTAGAGAAACTCATCTAGTGGCGGTAAAAAAACTGACTGTTTCGCTGAAAGTTTCATTTTTTCCGACGCTCACGAAAGATGGATTATTCAGGCCAGTTTGCTGACAGGGGCACGTATACCCTCACTCTTGACAGGAGCACGTATACCCTCACTCTTGACAGGAGCGCGTATACCCTCACTCTTGACAGGAGCACGTTCCTCACTCTTGACAGGGGCACGTATACCCTCACTCTTGACAGGGGCACGTATACCCTCACTCTTGACAGGGGCACGCATACCCTCGCTCTTGACAGGGCACGTATACCCTCACTCTTGACAGGAGCACGTATACCCTCACTCTTGACAGGGGCAAGCGATTACGTTTAGTTCAGCGATGGTACAGTTCTACTGCACGATTGTGGTACACGAACAGAAAGCTGTTCAGAGACAAGCACTTTACTTAGCCTCGCACTTGCCAGCAAGTAACGACTTTACTGACTAATGCAGCCTCAACATTTTCGACAGCTCATATGTTCAGTACCTTACCTTAACTTAATTTAATTCTCTGTGCACCATAAAGCGCACACAGCTCGGAAATTACGCCTCCACTGGGTTCGGTTTGCAACTGCACATTCAGAACTATAACTACTGAAAAATTTCCTATGTAGAAGTAGGTGCAGCCTAAGTGGATGGAAATTTGGGTCTGTCTATGGCTTACGACTGTCGCGACAGCAAGGTGCCTGCACTGTTCGGTTAGAGGCATATGATGCGTCTTTGATATTTCCTATTTCATCTTTGAATACATCTATATTGAAATTTAGATGTAACAAGTGTAATTGTTTCGTTCTGTGTTTTTTGTTCATTTTGTGTTAGTTCATTTGTTTGCAGAAACGTATGCGGTATGTGGAATAAAGAGAGACAATTGTTGAAGTTTATGACATTCTGCGACGCGTAAATTTTGCTCTGATAGAAATGTGAGACGAAAGGCCGTTAATAAATTGATGTTACGGTAGTGGTTGTCTTTAATTAATGTGCATCCAAACTCGTTCATGTAACGACTTGGCAGTATTTTGTTATTAAGATGAAACAATTGTTAAAACATTCAATAACTTTTGCAGAGTAAAGCGTGAACAATACGCAATAGATGCAGAAGCTAAGCATAAACCACGCACGCGTCAGCATAAAATATGCTGGTAAATTAAATCGAGTAATAAATATTCTCTTATTTATCAATTAAAATATTGTTTACTTGAAAAAAAATTTCTTCTAGTTACTTTGCCGCAGACTGAAACTTCAAGGTTAAGAGGAAAAGTTATGGAAGAGGGTGAAGGGAGAGATTCTTGAAGATGGAGCGGGCAATCTAAGAGCTCTTGAAGTTAGATTTCTTTACTTACCGTCGTCTATCGATGCCATTTTCAGTTATCCCGGACGTTTCCCTCTTATGAGGTTAGCTTAAAAACTCTTTGGAAATAATGAGCGCCATGACTTATCCGTACTTCGTAGAACCCCTGGAACTTTAGGTACACTTGTATTTTCAATGGAAATTATGTTTTTAGGGGTGCTCAGTTGTGAAGGCTGTAAATGATCTGAGAAACTCTTTTGCGAACGGTATTTCATTAATGCATGCGAGTCAAGCGATTAGGGATTAGTAAGATACATGTATTATAAGCCTGTACATACATTAATGAATTGTACAGTGTACAAACCCTGTTTGCCCGTTTTGCCCGTTGACATAGATACTGACATTTATTTGGGTTAAAATTTAAAAACAATTGAAGCTTACCAGACAAAACCAAACGACGTGAACGGGTGAGGAAAGCGAGATAGAGAGCTAATTATATGCCTGTAAAAATCTGAATTGTATAAGGTGGTATGTAATGGAGTAATCAAAGCAAAAAGATGCCAACTAGCGTTTCATTTCAAACGACTTTTTTTACTCTATTTGTGTTGTGAAGGGAAGGAAAGTTTCGTCAGTAACGCATTGTAAAACGCTTTCCGTTTTGTTGAGTTTGGATTGCCGTAAGTCCGCGTTCAGGTTTTAGGATAACCACAGTTCCGGCAACAAATTTCTTTTTTATTAAATGAAAAATTGTACTTGTAAGAAAAAAAGCAAATATATTAACCCCATAAAATTCAATGTATGCGTATAACATTCAAATATAACAAATAATCATCTGAACTACAAACAAAATATAAGAAGGCATAAATTAACGAACCGAAATATTGTGGTAAGTTTTAACGCGAGCTACGAACAACTGAGGTAGCATGAAACTATTTGATACTCCGTCGACTAGCTTTTACACTCTAAAGGTCTGATAAACAAGTAAACCATATAGGAGCCCATAAGACTATGCTTGCAAAATGTTTGCTAAAAATATTTACACGCATAAAATACAAGATAACTTCAAGTGGGTGCTAGTTTTCGGATTAATATAAATTTTCGATCAAATTGTTTAAAACAAATAATATTTGTTACGTAACACTAAAAATGTCGGAAGATATGCTAAATTTTTCAAATTCATAAAATAAATTATTTCAGTATTTGTCTTGACAATGATTATCTCCATGGTAACAATTTTTCAAAATAATCTAAATAAGATTCGTTCATGTAAGGGTGCGTTTTTCTGTGGCAACCCTCACTTAATTTTTATATGACCTGATGATGAGTTCGATATTTGATAGTTAAACGATAGGTAATGAGGCACAGCGTGACAATTAACACAGTACAAATATAAGGAATACACGGCTAACAGTTTTATTCTTATTAATTATTATTTACGAAGCATTTATTATTTCGTCTTGTTCGAACTAACTTCGAGGGCACGTAACACATAAGTTTTAATAGCAGGCCATAAAAAAAAGACACGAGAGGACGAGAACGGCGAGAAATGACTATGCACTTGGTTCATAGGCTCTGCGAAAAAGTTCCGTCTTTAGGCGTCGACGAAACACCTGCAACGAAGGAGCCGATGATCCGAAAGCCGGCAGACTTCCAGGTTCTGGCGGCGGCGACCGGGAACGCTCAGTCGCCTACGTTAGATAGACGTGTAGATGGTACGACGAGGTTTGCTGTTGATGACGTACGCAGTCGTTTTCTAGAAGGCAGATCCGACACGCGCTGCAGACATTCCGTGAGATAAGGAGGCGCCAGACAGTGAAGAAATTGGAACGTCCGAACAGCGAACTTGAACTGCATATGCTGCTGAATGCGCAGTCATTCGCGCAACATTGGCGTCACGTGGTCGAAATTTTGCTTACTGCACACAAGTCGCGCAGCAGCATTTATTTGGTGCTGTGGTCGAGTCGAGTCCATTGAGTGTGGCATTACCACAGTCCAATGGGGTCAGAACGAGTGCCAGAAGGCCTCGAGGACTGGCCTCAAGAGACAGCGGCTGACGCTGCGCGTATTCGTCGCGGAGCGCCAAAACAAGCGGTGGTGATTTTGGCTATGTGATTTTTCATAGAAAGCTCAGAGTACAACAGAATGCCGAGGTGCAAACCGAAGACGCATGCATGACGAACTCGTTACTCACGCGAACAGTGTGGCTGGAAGCTGATGCTGGCGCCGTACAGTCTCAAATCAAATAAATTCGGTCTTTAATGCATTGAGCTGGAGCCGGTTGGAGCGCATCCAGTCTGAGTCTGCGTCCATGCAGACAGACTCGTCGTTAGACAGACATTAATTTGAGTGTCGTCGTCGAACATATGAGAGTTCCCGCATCGAACGCATTGGAATCTGTTGCTGAGATAGGACTCAAACCACCGCAGCACTGTGCCGAGCAGGCCGAATGATACGTCAAGTCGACGCAAGAAAGTGGCGTGGTCGACCGTGTCAAACGTGGCCTACTGGCCGGGTAAAGCCAGTGCCGCAATGTTGCTGCGGTCTACTGCTCGCAGAATGTGTGAAAGCACCGTCTGCACAGCGGTTTCCGTCGAATGGGGATGCCGGTATGGAGGCGAGGCATAAGACCGGACTGCTGAAGATGGTTCTTCAGATGAAGATGATTGGGGATCCGAAGCGTCAAGGTCTGGTCTTTTCAGTAGGGGCGTAATGTAAGCTGATTAGAAATTCATCAAAAAAACACCGGCAGTGAGGCAGCGGTGGAAAAGTTCTTCAAAAAAAAAAGTGTTAGGGTTACAACATTCCACTTGAGCAACGACGTCGGCAGCTGATCGCTGGCCACACTGCTTGTTAGGCAGCACGTGTACTGCAGCGATGACGTCGTCAGCTGTGACGTCAGTGAATTCTTGGAACACGCAGTTGAGCGAGCACGGCGCAAATGCTGCTGGTGGAGCATCGGCTGAGCACAGCAAAAATTTTGTTTCCTAAACCGCATGAAATTCCTCCACGCTTACGTCATCCAAAGCATTTGTATGACCTCTTCCCATGAGTTTATCTAGTGAACGCCACAGCGCTCGAGGATCGCTGCGCTGCGCGTCGACTCTTTTAGCGCCAAAATGCCTCTCTTTTAGATCGAAGAAGGGAGACATAATTGCGCCGCGCATCTCGCCAGGTGGAGGCCACAGCAGCTGCAGCAGCAGGATTGCCGCGTCTGTTCGCCGGTAGACAGCCCGCTGGAGCAGTCGCACCCCCCGCTCCGAGACCCGACATTCATCGTCGAAGTACGGGCCGTGACTCGTTGGGATACTCGAACTGTGTGAACTTGAGGTACCCGAACCAAATACCTTATATTCTAACTTATCGTTTGTGAGGCAAAATTTACAACGTTAACAGTGTCTGCTTCATGCGGCATTATTGGGAAAATGATTTTCAGATCCAAAATTCTGCATGAAGTCGGCGAATTTAGAGCATCGGATTATTTATTTTTGTTTGCCAGTAAAGCGTCTGAGGAGACAAGTCGGGTCTTGTTGCGATTAAATATTCTGAAAAATTATCCTAGCCTAGACAACAAGCTCATAAAAGACGTTATTTTTCTCGGACTGTAATTACTTTGCATCATGAATAACAAGTAATGAAGTTGTCACTGCTTGGCAAGCAAAATATTTTCTGCTCGCTTGGCATTAATTCCATAACATATGCCCGAAAATCAGCACACAACGATATATTTATTTAGTGTAGGATAAAGTGAATTCTGCAAGTTTAAGTACAATAAGAATAAATATGCTGTAATATCAATAAATGGCTGGCTTGATTTTTTACTGCTTGACTTCTTTCTTTCCTTCGTAGCCTTAATCGGATTGCAATATAATGGTATAAATATACTAATAAAACTCCATCTTATTACCACTTGACCAGATGGCCTCGCTAGAAAATTCTACTCAATTTATTATGTGGAGGAAATAAGCTTTTCCGTACTGTTAAAGCCTCTCAGCTCCTGAGGTTCCTGAATCAATTATGTCAAGGAAGATTAGCAAAAACGTGCAATAAACTGCTTTTAATTAGATCTCAATTTGTCAGTTTATCATTGGTTATTTTATTGGCTCGGTTACGCTACTAGCTAAAAATTTTTACAAACTCTCATAACGCCTCATATGTTCTAGTATTCATGCATTCTAGTAACCCTTTTGAAGTCATGCACTCAAACCTTAAAAGGTTAATATTCGAGTTTGAAATTTTATCAATTTATTATTCAATATTACAATTGCACTAATTGCGCTAAGCTGCTACACTTACGTAACACAGTCGACGATGTCGCAGTTGCAAGATTATTACAGTCCTCTAACGTTGAATTAATGTCAAGTTTAATCCTAGAACTGCTCTGAAGAGCACTAAGGCCGCAAAATGAGATATCTGTGCCAATTAAATGAACTTAACGCGTCCTTGCCGAAAACTTTATGCACGGCATTGCGCACAAGTTTATTTGATGGATTAACATCTAGAACCAAAAACTACTTTTAATTCGTGAAAAATATATCAAAGCAGATAATATAAATTTCACCAGTATTTTCCGCATAGGAAATTTTAATTGTCGAAACGATGTCAGCACCTCTGGAAATATTGGGAATTTAATGGAGGATTATCTACAATCAAAAGAAGATCAGTCGGTTAAATGAGTCAACTATGTAGTGAGGTTTACCAATGTCAATTTATTTAAAAAAATGTTGCAAATAAAATTGCAGATTGTGGTCGCAATGCAGCTTTAAACAAAGCATGTACTGTACAATTAACTGCATGTACTGCACGTGGGCTACACGTCCTCTAATTAAAAACACCGCAAGGTTATTATTCCCTATAACAATGTGGTACTCTAATGATGCATGCAAATTTAAAAGTACGAGAGCAAAGCACTCGGAAATATTGTAAATCCTAGAAAATTTTGGTTTGTTTCAACGATCGAGAACAAATGGGCGGGCGTATTTTTATGAAAAATAGAGGCTATAGCAAGGTTCATTCGAGAGTACCGAAAATTGTGGCAATTATTATTGATAGATCTTGATATTCTACTTGATATTTCTTTAGATCCACATATTAATCTATAAATATGTGTTTTATTTTCACTCTTTAAAAGTTGTAGTGAATCGTTTGAATACAGGGAAAATAAAGTTAAATGTTAAAATGGACGAAGAACGTGTAAGTTCTGGCCGTATATGAGGTAAAAATGCTGGTACGATTATGCAACTCAAAGATCAACCACGTTACTGAGATTACGCAACATTCTTCGCTGCCCGCAATGAGCTGGCATTATTTGCAGAGATTTCATTATGGATCTGAAGCGACCGTTTCTAATCAGACTGAATTCAAGCCTTCGTTCCGTGTTCTCATTAACAGTTGGAGTGTTGACGCCAATTAATCGAAATTTGCAACGAATTAATATCAATATGAAGTGTCGTGTTCCATGTTCAATATGACGGAACCAACGACGAGTTCGATCAAGAATCATGAATAATTCCGAACCCATGCGACTCAGATTAGCTGTGAGAGAAAATAATCGTTAGATGAAACAGCAGTTTTAGTGTCCTGTATTATGAATGACTGGAATATATTCAAGTTTAAATTAGTCTTCTCACTCCCATTCTTGTATATGAATTTTCATTAGTTAGCTAGATAATAGGGACTTCATAATAGACTTTTGTTTGTCTAATAATTTAGTGACATTCGTTTTGTTTTGACAAGGCTGGCGTGTGATTTAAATTTCCCCGCAAGTTCGATTGCTGGAAAATCGGCTTGATTTTGGCCACATAATGCGCAGTCATTTCCCTTTACAATGAACTTGTGCGGCTTCAAAAGCACAGCGCAGTTTCCACGTCCGAAATCAAAGCAATCCCCAAAATCAGGATTTTGTGGCCAACGGTTCTCGGGATTCCCCGTATTTAATGGCCTGTCTATTTGAGTAAATAGGACCAGCATGGGCTGAAGATTAGTCTGCCTCTGGGCCTTGTCGCGTAATCGACCAGGAAGCCTTTGTTAGCTCCGAACAAGCAAGCGATTACGGACAAGTCTATGCAGGAATTCCGAGCACGTCTCGACCCTATGAAGTAATGCCACCCGAAGCCCGTGTATTGGTGAATGTAGCACCTTAGTAGTTTGTCTTGACATGTGTCTCCTGGAGGCGAGGAGCAGTTATCAAATATTTACAGACAGGCTATGGAATATTCTACTGAAAGCCTATAGCTACTATAATTGCGATCAATACACGAAATACAATGTTCCTTCTAGTCATGTTAAATACAGAATTACCGTTCAGCTCACTAAAAATAACATGTCGAGATATTAATTTGTTTCTTATTTGGAGAAATATGTAACTCAAAATTTTGTGCTCATCCTTAATATTGTTTTAGCCATGACTACGGTTTCGTACTTAGCGTGTATTTCCTTGCAAAAAATTCTTTGCTGTTACTCTTACCTACCAAAGTTACATCTGCTGGTACGCATAATTAATACAGTTACCTCTGCTGTTACTTTTACCTACCACATTTACCTCAGATTTACAGTTATCTACCACTGTTACATTTGCTGCTACAGATCATTACCACAGTCACCTCTGTTGTTACAGTTTCCGTCCTTGCGATTGAGTCTCCGCTATTATTTTGATCCCAATCCGTAAGTATCGGATCCCATTGCGAACGGTTTTTTCCACCCTTGATCCCGTCAGTAACAGCGGGATTCCTAAAACGATTCTTTGGATCAGCGGGCGGATATTTCGGGACCAATTGGCCCGAATAAATTGTGATTTGCAGATCAACTTTAGTTCCTGATAATGCAAAAGAAAATGGTCATTAAAGATCTATGAATTAGTATATTATAATCTGCGATTGTGAATTTTGTCTCAATGCGTTCCAGTAGACACCTCACGAACGATGCAATCCAGTTTTTAAATTTGTACAAAACATTTTCACTCGATTTCTTACCAGAAGAAATGGAGAAAAAATACAGGACTAATGCTTGTCGCGAAAATTCGTTTCTAATATTAGAATTCATTACTTCTAATATGAGAATTCATTACTACGTTTCTAGATTACAACATAAACGAAAGTAAACTGCTCAAGTTAATGTGATGTGGCAAGAAGAAATGGATCTTGTTTAGGAAGCGCACCCTAATGTATCTTTTTTAATAAAATGAACCCCAGTATATATACCTTTGGAGAATAACTTTGTTAATCCTCCCTTTCAGGAACGCACCCCAGTTTAAACCTTTTGAGAATGACTTTGTTAATCCTGAAACTGGCGAACATACTCAAAATATGGAATCATATTGGAATAAACAGAAGAGCCGGATAAAGACAATTTTTGGCTGCAAAAGGAGTTTTTTAAATTCCTATTTTCAAGAATTCATGCATGTGGATCGCTTCTCAAAAACTGTTTTTGAAGCTTCATGTGATCATATTGCGATTCAGTACTTCAAGTAAGATGTTTAGCCTGTCATTTGGGATTTGATGTTATGCAAAGTATTTTTTTCTTAAAAAATGTTTAAATAGACCTATTATGCTTGTATTAATAAATCAATTAACTTTGTTAAGAATACGCACCATAGTAACTTCTGGGGTTTTTATTCTTAACAAGATCCGATGAAAGCACACTGCTCCAATTGTTGCGGGGTAACAAGATGGAAGTTTACTGCTCAAGTATTTGCAATGTAGCTTGATGAAAACACACTATATTACTAAATAGTTCGAGGTAATGAGATGATAGTACACTACTCAAGTTTGTGTGGGGTAACAAGACGAAAGTACACTGCTCAAGTATTTGCGATGTAGCATAATGAAAACATACTCCAGTAGTTGCGAGAAAATAAGATTCGCATCGCAAATAAAGTAATTCCTACTCCATTAAAGCTGAGGCCACTTCCCCTCAACACGGCTCCAGCTTCTGCTGCTTCTCTGCAAACAAGAGCTTCGATGTCGAGGCTCGCTATTTCAGCTACGGCCTGATGAAAGAATGACTTCTGTTATTAGAAGATACGAGCCTAAAATACATCTTGCCTTCACCGCAAATTTAGCTCGTGTGCAAAGATGAGTCAAAACTTTAGCATATGATACAGTTAAATAGATTTTTATGGCAGCCAACACTGCGACGAGTATTGCAGCCGTATTCAACCGTGACCGCAATTGTGCACGGTTTTGTGATAATTCGTAAGCTAAAGTGCGAACATCTCAGTTGAAATAGCACTAATTGTGCACGCTGTTGTATAGGCACACACTCATGGTGCACGCTGCTGCACTAGGCATACACTCATGGTGCACGCTGCTGCACTAGGCATACGCTCATGGTGTATGCCTAGTGTAACTCAGGTTCACTACCACCATAGTATGTCTTCATTGTTTGCCTTTCATCTCCTTTACTTCATAATACATCGCACATCTCATGCTTGAGGCTGTATGAATAGGCGGATTCGTTTTACGAACGCTGAAGTTGAAGAAGCACCTTATAATATTAATCGCCCCGGTTGCCGCATTGTAGCGTTGAAGTTAAACAAAATAATGTGTACAGCATTCAGGCGATTGTATTTAATACCACAGGAAAACTTAAGGGCTTGAGATAAACTGAGAGGTTGTAAATTTATGTCTAGCTCGTTGGTTTTAGGCTTTGGATGTTACCAGTAACTTTTTTTGTAATGTGGTCCTGCATGTGGCCAAAATTTTGCTGAAGAATTCGTTTTATTTGGAAAGGGATTAAGAGGTATAATGACAAAATCTTTCTGTATATCGTCATCAATTTTTATTTTTCTGATGAAATCGTTTGTATAAATTTGCAAGTTAATTTCTGGCCACTCGAATGATTTATTTGAATAAAAACTGAACAATATATATGTAATATAATAATAGCCGACATATTTTAAGTCTAATCAACTCGATGCGCTGTCGATCTAAGGACCTCCAGTATTTCTTGCTGGTTCATTGCAACGAAACCCTGCAAATCTGCACTCGGTTCATGTCTACTAAATCTCGCCAGAGGTGTCTTCTTGCACGGAAAAAACGGTCGCAAGAACAAGACATGTCGCTACCCCTCGCATCTCTCACCCGCTATCGCCGCCTCAGAGATCTTCTTTCACTTGGCAAGCGAGGACGACACTCACGCTAGTTTTTTCGTTCCTCATTCAATAAATCCGTTGATCGCTGGGTCGCAAAAACTATTTTAGCGCATTTTCTCATTTATGGACAAAAAGTGCTCGTCATGTCCGTTTGTCTGTCCGTCCGTCTGTCCGTGACTTCACTTTTTCGTCGACGAGAAAATGCGCTCTCTGTCACTCACTGCAGTGAGTACCTGTTTTTATTAACTTTGTTTGGAAATACATGTAATATTCACGTTACAGCTACAAATGAGGGTAAAGTAGGAAGCAGTTGCATATCTTTTTTAGCTTATAGAATTATTTGTTGAACTTTTACCGCAACGAAGGTGTCGTTGTCTTTCGTGCTAATTAAATTTTGGTCTTCCCACCAGCGTGGTCTGGCTCCTGCATTGCGGTCTAGATCCCGCATTGTGGTCTTCTCTCTCGTGTGGTCTTGCTCCTGCATTGTAGTCTAGATCCCGCATTGTGGTCGTTTCTCTCGTGTGGTCTGGCTCCTGCATTGTGGACTTTTCCCTTGTGTGGTCTGGCTCCTGCATTGTGGACTTTTCCCTTGTGTGGTCTGGCTCCTGCATTGTGGTCTAGATCCCGCATTGTGGTCGTTTCTCTCGTGTGGTCTGGCTCCTGCATTGTGGTCGTTTCTCTCGTGTGGTCTGGCTCCTGCATTGTGGACTTTTCCCTTGCGTGGTCTGGCTCCTGCATTGGGGTCTAGATCCCGCATTGTGGTCGTTTCTCTCGTGTGGTCTGGCTCCTGCATTGTGGACTTCTCCCTTGTGTGGTCTGGCTCCTGCCGCAGCCGTTAGAGACTGCGTCCAAAACTTTCCTCATTTACGTCATTCTTTGAGCCAAGGACCACGACTGAAAAAAGTTACGCTGCCATGCATTAGGGACCTTCAAAAGAACCGTCAGGTGTATAATTAGCAGAATAACAACCAACACTAACTTCTCGATTGCCTTTTGGCTTGCCACGCCCAAAAACATGTCTTTACGTACTCAAACTTCTATAGTTGGTGGGAAATGAAACTTAAAACGCGTGTTAGTGAACGTGTTTTACGTGTATTCAAGTTTTCCTATCATGAAACTTCGAACCCGGCAGATTTGCACGTCAATTGGGTTTCGCATTCCATGTACAGATCACAGTACGTACCATGATGGTTTCTTCTGTTGCATCGTTGTCGATCATTCGTAAAATATGTACACCCGAATAAATATATTTATTTTATACTTGGGGTTCAGGCATAAATAACATTTGTAAAATAAATGCAATATTTATATTGATCATTGATAAAATCTATGTTTTCCAGTATCATTATGAAGGTTTATTTCGTGCATCTTTCAATTACTTACCTGGATCAAGATGACTGTTCTTCCACCACATTTTTGCTTTTGTTTGCCTCCGTATATCTTCTATACTAAGACATTTCATGTGGGGCTTTCAGCCCTGAACTCATTTTTCATTTCACTCCACATCTTCAATTCAAACACTTTTTCCCGATAAAGTTTCCTCTTCCAACCACCTCTTGCTTTTTCCACATTTTTCTTGCTAGATCTTTTCCCTCATTTTTTTCCAGACCCACCCACGCTATTTCTTCAGCCTCGTCGCCACAAGACACGTGGCGCTTTTCACCACAGCAGCAACAGCCAAATTTTCTCGCAGGCTCGGAATGACAAAGTTTCCTCAGCGTCCCTTGAGTGCAAAGCAAGTCACTCAATTTCCTACGATCCTAAGACTCCACAGATACACAACGCGTCATCAGTGCGGGTGTTGGGACGGATGTTTCTTCCATTAATCTTTTATTGGGTACCTTCCTGGTAATTGGTTCCAGAGGTGGGCAGTAGCGCGCTGCATGTAGCGGCAGCTACATTTTCAGTAGCGGTAGCGGCAGCGGCGCTACATTTAAGCAATTAGAGTAGTAGAGGAAGCGCCCGCTACATTTAGAGCATGTAGCGGTAGCGGCCGCTACATTTCAAATTGGCGCTGCCCAGCTCTGATTGGTTCACGGTAACACGTGCAAGCGAGTATGTAACCCATATTATTGGGACTATAAAATATTGGAATTACCTTAATATAATATAGGGATTGCCCTAATATAATATTGTAATCACAATAATAATATTGTAATGAGTCTGAATGTTTAACTTTAATTTTGAAATTGTATTTTGATAATTCCATGTTAAATTATTTGACACTGAGAGTCTCAATAACCTCATACTGCCATGCAAAGCAAAAATTTGTATGTTTGATCAATAATTCTCTACTACTAGAGCGCTGAAAAAAATGACCACAATTTTTGTCGAATTACATGATTATATTATTATTGTTCAGTGAATGTTATTGGCCGGTAGGAATAGCACTAAAATAATCTACCAGTTCCCTTGACTTCTTTATTCGTTTCCAGCCAATACTGGTTTGGCAACAATGGTGGCTGCCGAATCACTGTAAACAATATTGAGCATCATTTGTGTTGTACTTAGTGTGCTATTCCATCATTAGTGTTGGGTGAGTAGTATGATAGCGTGATGCCGTCGCTATTTATTTATCTATACTTATTCTGCTATTCTTCATGTTAGGTGAGCAGTATTCGGTATTCCCCATTATTTTTTTGTGTGCACAATGCTTGGCGTGCTTGCATAGCCATTTGTTTGCATGACATTCAGTCCGCTATTTTCCCATTATTGCATTCTGTGAGAAGAAAGAATTACAGTGGGTTTGCAAAGCTATTTATTGCGGCCGAGCATGCAAATGCGGGTTTTCTTTGTGCTGCACTGCAAAAAAGACGATGCGATGCACCACATCTTCATTACTACATACGATCAATGTGATGACTCAATTTCTGTTTTTCGATGTGGGATTAATTCTCTATTAGTTTCGTGGCTGGTGAATTAATTCTTAAAAGGTTAAAATCTGTCTTACCTACATAAGCCGGAATAACTACATATTCAGCATATAACTTAATTATTTGTTAATTTTTTATCTTATGTCTTAGATAACTTTCATAATTAAACTTTATGCGAGGTAACGGTATTGTTGGTATAAAAATTTCGTTAACCCTCATCTCAGTGCTGAACTTTTTCGATGCCAGATGAAAGCCTCCCTCTTATGCAACTACGGCAACGAGTAAAATTCTAACTTCCTATATCTGCTTCGAAAGTTTTTATGATAAAATTCTGTCTAGCTCATGTGTTTTTTCAAAGTATTTTTATATTTTTTTTTAATCAATTCTCTCTCCATTCCGTCATATCAAGATAAGCTCTGTGAAAATTGCTACTTCATTCTTTGCGAATATATTAAAAATCTCTTACGAATCGTTAACATCACAATTTCATCTGCCCTAACCTAATTTCTTTCATGAAAATATTCATGAAATTTGTTAGAGCAATTACGCTTGAATTAAATCAGTTCAAATTATAAACTATGAATGAATAGAAACCGAATGAAGAACTAAATTAAAACAGTTTACGATCATTATAAATGATCTAAAAATGCATTATTGTCATTCGATGCTAAAAACAAATGTGTTCTTAGCATGCGTTATGTAAGGTGTGTTTTCAACCATTTCTCATAATCCCATTGCCTTCTAGATGTTCGAAATAAATTTTAAAATATGCATTCACATAGACAACTGTTACGCATTATCATTTTTGGGTGTCATATAGACTCCGCAAAACGTCGTCCAAGCTGGAAAGTTTACACGTTATTCACGGCTCTTACATTCTCAAGAAAGGCTGACAGGCTCAAGCTCTTCAAGGCTTTCGTAAGTCTGCAAGATTTGCAATGAGTGTCACCAAGTTTTTGAACTTGACGAAAACACTGCTTGCGCCCGCATACCTCCAGACTTGTTAGCGATAATGAACTGCCTTCGCAATAAGGTCGCCATCCATGCCATTAACTCGCGTTGTGCAATGTACATTTATTGAACGTTATAATTTGATTATTTTAAGCTCAAAAACTCACAATGGAGTAATAATGAATTACCATCAGGAACTTTAATGTCACTGCAACAATGTCGGAATATGAGCCATTAGTCTTGAAGTCTTTCTATGTAAAATCCATATAATGTGGACATCCTCCTCGCTTAATATTTTACCATTAATTTTATTAAAAGTATTTTCAGTAATCAAACTTCGGCGTCTCTGATCTATTTTAGCCAGAAGGTAATGGAGTGAGATCAGGGAATGGTTACCCAAGGCGCTTCCTTGTGTGTGCGGTGTTAATTGCTGTCGAACTCGAGTTTTATGGTCTACCGCATGCCGGAGATGCTGAGCCTCGACGGCTAAGGAGCGGACTACATTATTGCGGGTGCAATATTGGATTACTAGTAAAGTAGTGAAATAAAATGACTATATAAATGAAGATATTGACAGTAGAGAAACCTTGTGTACTCCACTTATCTTACACCACAAACCATGCGCGCCACTCGAATCTAATTTTTTAGAGTTTTGAAGGTTGTTGATCTAATCGTACTTCGATATTTTCGGGGGCCAAGACTCAAGACTACATCTTGATAAGTGATAAAAAGGTAGTACAGGCCTAGACTATGTCATGGTTTTATTATGAATAATCAGGACTCCTGGCAGGATAGTATAGCAGGATTCCTGGGTAGGCACGTATCCTGCCTACACAGAACCACACAAGTCGGTAGGCAGGATACCTGCTGCGAAGGTCGAAGTCGCATATTAACCGTCCCAAGAGCATCTAAGACTTTTTGTTTTGCGCAATTAGAGCGAAACATAAATTTACTGCATTGAAAATGTGTATTCAGAAATAATTAATTAATAGTCCCACTAATTCTTTGTGAATGGCTTTAGAACAAATAAAATTTCCATCGAAGTTTAGAGTTAGTAAATATCCATAAATCATTTCATCCCGGTTAGTGATACGAAACAAGATGTAATTTTAAATAAGTAGAGTAAATTTATTGCCCCAAGAGAACAATACATCCAGTCAATCAGACAATGATTTTATTTGTCTCCAATTTTATCGTCGGACTTTTTGCTTGTCAAACGCAAGAAAAATAAACGCGAAGAAAGCGCGTTAGGAGGAAACTTGTTTCGCGACATCCTTCATGACACTCACGATTTCAAGAAGCTTTGCCCCGAGTTTCCTACACGACGCTTAAGGCTAAACTTTCTGCTCGATGCAAAACAAGGGCCCGCTTCAGGTGAGGCCGATATCGGGTCGATATGAATACTCATCGAAGGTTTGCAAGGAAACGAAAAAATGCCTCTCTTTTATCAGCTGATACGAAGACTTCAATTTGATGTGGTTTCCGATGGGGGACATTTCTATTTGAGTGGCTTAAGCGAAGATTATTATTCTGGCCAATCAGCCTTGCTGTCAAATGATTGAGAAATCTGCTGAGTAATATTCATATTATAATACTGCTCATGAAGTTACATAAACCAAATTAAATTGTGAGAAACAGTTAATTTCCTTCTATTGTTATATTTACATATCGGAATTTGCGAAATCCTACATCAGAGACAAGAGCTTTTATTTTGTATTTAAATATTTGTGCTGACAAACGGCTTGTCCAGAGTTAAGAAAGGACACTTACATTAAAATTATGTAATAATATTTCACAAATGACACAATTCAAGTCAAGCATTCGGTATTTCACTGCTTTGGAAACTTCAAATTTTCTATGCAAGGGAAAAATAATACCGTATGCAATACTCTGCACGACGATTAAAAAAAGCAATAATCCCAGGAAGATAATTGTACAATTATAATTACAATGTAAATTCCCATCAAAGAAACTCTTGCAGTCATCAGTCGTAGGGAAGAATGACACAAGCATGAAAAGTGTTCACTGACACGTTGCGCGCTTGCTGCAGTCCTACATAATGTAGCGGAACTAATGGAGCTGACAGCTAACTGGCAACTCTTCGCTTTATTTAACTGTCTTGAAGACCAAGTCAATACTCAATACGTGAGTGTAGATTTTGTATTGATACGTATTTTCTCGTATCAATGCAATACGAGAAAAAATATAACTCAGTACTCACTGCAGTGAGTGACAGAGAGCGCATTTTCTCGTCGACGAAAACGTGAAGTCACGGACGGACAGACAGACAGACGGACGGACGGACAGACGGACATGGCGAGCACAGCACAATAGGGCATTTTTTCCATAAATGGGAATATGCGCTAAAAACGATCGACCATAAGGAATTTTGATGAGCAATTTTTGCTTATCAAAATGACTATACATATTGCCTGCTATGACTGTCGTTAAAACAGCGACATGTTTTCTGTGAATAATTATGTTGCCTAAATATAAGAGGATTTTAATTTTTTTTCATTATTGGATTTGCTTGGCGCGATTAATTTGACGACTCATACAAAATAATTCCTCTTGAAAATGCGCAGGATTACGGAAATTCATTTACATTTGGCCATTGAGGATGTTGATGTTGAACTTATAGTCAGGTGTTTTATGTTTATGTTCAACTCAAGCTTGGATGTTTTATGTTGATGCTGAACTTAAAGTCAAGTGTTTTGATATTGATGATGAATCTGAACTCCAGAGTTTTATGTAGATGTCCGACTTGAACTTAGGAGTTTAATGCTGATGTTGAACTTGAACTCAGGTGTATTAATAAAGCAAAATTATGGTTCATTTTCTTAATTGATGAAGCATTTTAAATAACGATCAAGGTACTTAGGAGAGCGGTCTCAATCACCTCAATCAAAATAAAAATTGGTTTGAAACGTTCAGAGAAAAATATTTAGAAAATATTTATCATTAGCTGAACATTAGAATTGCAATATATTCCAGTATATATTTAGTAAGTACAATTAATCACTCTACAAAAAACATAATTTGTCATGGTTCAAAAGATGTTTTCCAAACACGTTAAAAAATATAAAACGTTTAAAAATTAAGTCCGCGTGAGTTATTTTAAAGAATAAATGCGAACTCCATGATCAGTTCTGCAATGAGTCTAGGGCATAAAAAATTAATTTTTTTGTGGATCACATCGGAAATATAGGGCAGTATATAATAGTTGATGCGTGCAGACTAATATATAATATATATATATTAGTATAATATATATTACTATATAATATATAATATATACTACTAATATATAATACTCAGGGAAATATAGGGCAGACTAATATATAATACTCAGTTTTCATATTTATATATACCTATATTTCAACCATTTAAATTTTCAAGTTATGGCAAGTTATTGGACTCGGAAACATCAGCCATAACTCAAGAACAAAATTGCTGCTCATCTTAAATATTAATATGAATCATTTAATAAGACTTTGGTTGCAGGATATACTGCAGAAGTGCCCAATAGATGAGAACCGGTAAGACCGGGGGCTGAGAGCACACGAAGTTATTGATAATTTTATTTGTTAGCTTGGCCTGCAACCAACCTAAGTGTTCTTATAAAATGATTACTTAAACTAAAGTAAATAATCTTATGATAAACTAAATCATCTAATGATAAACTAAATCATTCAATGATAAACTTAATCATCTAATGATAAACTATATCGTTCAATGATAAACTAAATCATCCAATGATAAACTAAATCATTCAGTGATAAACTAAATCTTCTAACGATAAACTAAATCATTTATTCACAGTAAAAATTTATGGATAGTTAACCATTCGCCTCGTCCACCGACTTGATCCTGCTAACATCACTCAGACACCCTAGCGTATATTTCGTCTCTGATAATAAACCAAATGTAGGAAATTCTGGCACAAAACCCCGTCAAGTTTACGAGCGTGAGGCCTCGCTAAGCGCTGTTGTTGAGGACCTAAGTCCTTTGTTTGCAGGTCAATCGAGACGCCGGAACGAAAGAAGCCTAAGCTGCTCAGAGCGCGGCTCATCATACCATTAAATAATGCGGCTTTTAATTAATGTTGGGACGTTCTGCAATTTTTCGAAGTTTAGCGGCAAAGTTCTTACGAATAAATTTTTTTGTTCATCAAACAACAAGGCACCGAATGTTTTGCTCCACCTTTTTATTCAAACAAATTTTTAGCAAATAAAGAAAACGTTATCCCTCTTTTCCGTATATTCAACATGTTTTCAACTCCGGAAAGTTTCGCTAGTTCAGTTCATTGCCTTCCTGACTGCAGAATAAAAATTCGGTTGAAGTTCAAACGAATTTGATTAAGAAAATATTCAGTTATCGGAAAACGATTTGTTTTTATTGTAATATTATAAAAAAACATTCTGAAGAGACAGTATAACAATATTTTTCCAAAGAGTCTTTCGGACGAGTCTTTATACTTTACATTAATGCCAAAAGAGGTTTCGCAAATTACACATCGTTAAAAATCTTGAACTTGTGTTCAAGATTCGTCTGACGGAGTCCTTAAATTCAATATTATTAGAAATTTTTAACCGAGTACACTTCTTAAATCAACATCAAGGTACACTTAAAAAGGCAAATTCCGTTCAATAATTAAAGTAGTGCGCTCGTGAAAGAATTTACATAACCATTCGAGCAACGGAAACGACCAACGTTCAGCAACTCTCAGCTCATTACGATGCTATCACCGCGACCGGAGCTGTCGTCGCGAGGCGAAGCTACCAGACGCGTCCAAACGTCGTATCCCAGGGTCCTAACTGCTGTTGTTATGGCCCATCACCGCCGGCTTCAGCCATGAAACTTTCAATCTATAAAGATTCCATAGTTTTTAGTGCATTTTCTCATTTATGGAAAAATGCCCTATTGCGCTCGTCATGTCCGTCCATCCGTCCGTCTGTCCGTGACTTCACGTTTTCGTCGACGAGAAAATGCGCTCTCTGTCACTCACTGCAGTTAGTGCTGAGTTATATTTTTTTATTGAGATGCGGCAGATGATATTTTTAAGTGTCGAGGTCGTTCAGTTTAGGTGGAGGTTATCCATTCCAATATATTGCCAATTAAGTACGATATGCAATGCTTCCAAAGTTCGGAAATAGTTTTTTGCATTAAGTTTTCGGTAATCCCATGCTACAGCATGATTTCTCCTGGGTGCTGCTTTGCGGATTGTTTCAAACGGACGAAAATATACCAAGTGCCCCATATTATTAATAAAAATCTAGTTAATAACTGTATTTTGATTTTTTTCGTAAGTGAACCGGAGCAATAAACGAAACAAAATGTTATCTAATTAATTATTAATCGTGATAATTCTTAAGTGAATTTAAAGCAGATGCGTTCAATTAAGCATCTTCCACGGAGCCCGGCCTAGAGGCCAACTCCCCGTCTTGATGTGCTTCTCGAATACGAGCTCCTGTGATGGTATGTTGATCCACTGCCATGGACACGCTCCAGAGCGCCTCAGTCATCCACTGCTAGATTACTTGCTTGCCCACGCCGCCCTCTGGATCTCAGTGGCATCATCCTGGTCATAGAATATAATAGAATAGAATAGAAGTGTCGGCGTTGAAGAAATAGACCCATGGCTTGTTGCCGATTCATGAACTTTTCGTGACTTGATTCACAAGGGATCCGGCCTTTGGAACCCGATATCCGGCCTTTGGAACCCGATCTTTCCATAAATGACGATTGATTGAGATAGCTGCTGGACTTATTACCTGGTCCGTAATTTGCTAGGCATTTTTAGACTGAACATATGCTCCTGCATAGCTTCGTCTGGACTTATTGCCTGGTCCGTAATTTGCTAGGCATTTTTAGACTGAACATATGCTCCTGCATAGCTTCGTCTAGTCTGTAGTCTGTTTTTGAAGGCGTTCATAACTCGGAGCGTCAACGATGCTATCAGGGAGGCTGTTCCAAATGTCGGTGACTCCAAGCGAGAAGAAATGTTGTCACATGGATGTGTTACAACGCAGTTTTATTAGTCCATGGTTACAAACATTACCCCGGATATGCAAATTGATATTTATCGTGCTGATTTCATTGGTTTACTAAAAGTTGAGGGAGGTTTGATAGACTTGAAACGTTAATAACATTACGACATTATACAAACAAATGTGAGCTAGTATAATGTCGTAAAAATTATGTGAAATATTTCCGTTGATGAAGTTTTTTATTGTTATCGTGGTGTATACATGAAGGCATTCATTGTAGAATAACTTAGGCGTTATCAACGTACCAACCGAAGCGAGAAGATGAGGTGCAGATATTTTGGAAACATTTTCGACCTGCCAACGCTGCGAGTCTTCCAAATGAGGTTCTCGCTCGCGGTGAATATGCTTAGGAGACTTCGTCTTGGTTAAATTTCTTTGTTTAAAATGACCCCGAATTCATAGTCTACACCCAGCGTTACATCGGCCTTTGATGCTGTTATTTTAGGTTTTCCTTGCTCCATTGAATTGATTAGTTCGTTTTTTTCTCACTGTCAGTTTTCTTAGTTATTGCTAATGTTGGTATTGATAATTGATATTAAAAATAACATTTATTATTTTGATTACGTTGTACTCTTGTTATCGGATTAATATTGACCGAAATAAACACAGGCTTTAGATATATATTTTAGATCTTTCACCCGTACTGTATCAATCACATTCCTGATGTGTATGTAACTCTTAAACTTACTTTAATTGTAGCTGTAAGTACATTAATGAAATAATCAACAGTCATTTAGTTATATTAACAACCGTTTACTCACACTTCTCGACGAGATCATAAACAAACAGTTTGTCATATCATCATCCTAGTTCCTCAACTGAATTCACGTTCGTCAACTTGTAACAACATTTCCCTGTTGAAGCTGGGACCTCGGTTCAAAGCTTTCTCACATTGTTCTTTTAACTTCAAAAAACCATCTAACAATAAACATGAACATCAGATGTAACAATTTTTGTCTTAGACCAAAAAAACATCGTATGAAACAAGTAAAGAACTGAAACACAAACACAACACAAAGGATGTTGGTAACATAAACAATGTAAATCATTCAGTGAAATAAGTTTCGAACAATAATACAGAACATCACTTGACTTTAGTTATCAACACAAGCACTGTACATCACAGGAATTTTTTTATAATTTATATCTCTTACAACGAACATAACGCTCCATATGAACCAAGTCCGACTTCTTCTATCCCTTACAACAAACACAGAGCATCATATTAAATATTATCAACACAAACACAATGTACATCACGTTAAGTAAGTCAGGGTCGATTTATCTGATTTCGTGCTTCCATTGCTGCTGGTTGCACCTCGCAAAGATTCTTGGTGTTGGGGAATACTGCAGTAAAAGCGCAGCATTAGGGAACCGCATGCAAATGCAATCAGAGG
This sequence comes from Hyalella azteca, assembly GCF_000764305.2. Lineage (NCBI taxonomy): Eukaryota > Metazoa > Arthropoda > Malacostraca > Amphipoda > Hyalellidae > Hyalella > Hyalella azteca. The sequence continues at coordinate 339,176 of NW_025943148.1, read as the reverse complement.
CAACTTCACTTGCTCTCGCGCTCGCCTCATGCGCTTGAGTGCATTCGGAAAAATAAGGTACACCGCTTCAAGTTTCTTGACGTATATACTGTATTGGATTTGCACAACAAGTCTATTCTAAATAATTCTACCGGGAATTTTATAGATGATTTCGCCTGATTTAACGATGACACTGAACGCATGCTTAGGTTACGTTGAATCATATTGCTTCTTTTTCACTGCTTCTGGAATATTTCATCAGGTGAGATTCAAAATTCTCGCGACTTTTGACTGAAGTTAAGCCACTCTTGAATAATTTTTTAAATACTTGCATGAACAAGGCTCAGTTAAGTCAAGTTGGATCTTCGTTTTTTGCATGCAAAGATATAAACTTTTTCGTTAGTGTCCCGGCTGCAGTTGACTGTTGTGGAGCGCCAGCAATTTGTCTCTGCACAAAAATTGGCTTTTGTACTTACGAAAAAATTGTCCCCAAGTGCTAGTGACCTGCCTACATTCCACAGTCATTGCAGTCATTTACGGTGACTGCATTTATTTTTCTGTAAGCTTAATAGAAGCAGGAATGAATTTCTGTGTCTGTGATATGCCTCGTAAGAAATACTAATTAAAATTCTAGAGAAGCTAAGAATTTTCTTAGAAATATAATTCCACCCGGAAATATGATGTTTCCAACGATATTGTTTCGAAACAAAATTAGGATATTTCGGAATAAAAGTTTGCTTGAACGTTTGAAATTGTTATTGTAGGGAGAATTTGTCTTAAAATACAAATAATCGCTCAATATGAACTCAAGTTATATTTCCCCATTTCTTAAAGTGTAGGCATCACACACCAAATTCAAATGTTTATTTATCAAAGCATTTTTGTTTGTGCTGGAGGCCTGGCTCCGCAAATGTACAGGGATTATTTGAGCACGTAAATTCACGATACTTCTTGTGTCGGGAACCAAAATCTGAACATTATAAGAGTATGAGAATTTATTCTCTGCTTGGGATTAATGAGGCTTTGCAAAACTGTGAGGAGAAACATGTATACAATTAGCCCACTTAGATTTTACTCATTATTATTATAATGATATAGAACATAATATATAATTATTTGTCTTGTGGACAACAGAATTGAAAAATTCCATTATACTTTGTAATAATATTCTGTGGTATTAATAATATTACACTCGACTAAGCATAACAAAATAGGATGCAATTTTATATCCCGAAGCAGGTCAGAATATGTTCTTAAAATTTCACTTCATTTCCGTACATTTCCGTGACTTACATCTACAGCGATCGGCTGGAGCGCAAACTTCACCCTTGTTGTGCTCATACATTAGTTTTCTAGAACTTTTTCAATTGGTCCCGGACCATCAGTGTTACCTTTTATAAAATTCCGGGCTATTTTTTATTTTCATCAAAGTTTACGAGCCATGAAGTTGTTACGGATAATAAACACAACTTTCCAGAGTTGAACGGATCGTAAATTTGACTCGTGCTCAAAACTGCCGTAGGTTTGCCAAGTGTTGCAAGGCGAACAAAAAATTCGTGGACGCCAAGCCTGGGTTCAGGCGCTGGATAATTCCGTAGTTTGCTTGAAATCTCGCCTCTCAAACAGACGACAAGGCGACTTATATTGGCTGCACTGAAAAAAAATCAACTCTCGTATGCAAGTTGAACAGGACAAGATTTATCTTGGATTTTATTTCAGAGTCTCTTGCACTGAGTATTAGGATTGACGTGAAGCAATTACAAGCTGTACCGAAAATACCTAAACAACGTTCATAATTTGTTATGAACATAATGTTGTTCATCAGTTAACATTATCGCGTCAATTTTCTTTGAAACATTCTAAAACAGATTCTGATCATATTCTTATAAATATATTTACAGTTTTAACAATGGTGTAGTTTGGCAGAAGATTTTCTTTAATGCAGGTTTCATTGAAGACCAGAGATTATTTCTTTTTGACAATTTTCTTATTGTTTTTCTCTATGCGGCGAATTAGGCTCTTGATAGGAACTGAAAATTCAAATATCAGGTTTCCAAGGGACATTTTATTATAATTTTACGCCGTTTCAAATGCAACTTCATTCATTATCAAGTAGAGTAAGAGTTTTGCAACAAGTAAATTTGAAATTTTGAAATGACAATAGTACAAACATAGGGTGTTATGGATACAGATTGGAATCAAGGCTTGAATTACGAGAACAATTTTAACGTCCTGACAAATACGGTAGTTTGCATAGCTGGAGACTCCTCAGCATGACTTTGAGCCGCCGCCTAACATGCCACCTCCAGACCGGAGGACCGAAGAACCACATGAGAGAGGCTCATAATGAGACACTCACTCGCGCGACGTTGGAGACCCACACCAGAATCATCATGAGATGCCCAGACGCCGCAAGACTGGCCATAGCTGAGGCTCTCATCATCAAGCATGAGTCTCCAGTTATTAATTTACAAACTACCGGATTTGTCAGGACGTTAAAATTGTTCTCGTAATTCAAGCTTTGATTCCAATCTGTGTCCATAACACCCAAAAGCGTTGGAACACATCCAGGCGACAACATTTCTTCTCGCTTCGAGTCACCGACATGTAGAACAGCCTCCCTGATAGCATCGTTGACGCTCCGAGTATGAACATCTTCAAAAACAGACTAGACGAAGCTATGCAGGAGCATATGTTCAGTCTTAAAGTGCCTAGCAAACTACGGACCAGGCAATAAGTCCAGCAGCTATCTCAATCAATCGTCATTTATGGAAAGATCGGGTTCCAAAGGCTGGATCCCTTGTGAATCAAGTCACGAAAAGTTCAAGAATCGGCAACAGGCCATGGGCCTATTTCTTCAACGCCGACAATTCTATTCTATTCTATTCTATGTTGGTACTATTGTCATTTCAAAATTTCAAATTCACTTGTTGTAAAACTCTTCCTCTACTTGATAATGAATGAAGTTGCATTCGAAACATCGTAAAATTAAAATTATAATAAAATGTCCCTTGGAAACCTGATATTAGAATTTTCAGTTCCTATCAAGAGCCTAATTCGCCGCATAGAGAAAAACAATAAGAAAATTGTCAATAAGAAATACTTTCTGGTCATCAATGAAACCTGCATTAAAGTTATAACAATCTACATGGCAAATTAGAAAGTCAAAATATCAATTTTTGTTTTACAAATATTTCATATATTCGCGTGAAGATAGAAAGTTTTTGTCTACACTAATATGCATGGAATTAAATAATTCAAGCTGTTAAGAGATCAGTATTAAAAATTCACAGCTATGTTAGCATCTTCACTTTTCTTCTCTCTAGCTCCATTAATATTGAATCGCGACTCACGCTTGCCTTGCCATCCATTCAACGGCAAGTTCAGTCAATATCCGCTGATACGCATGCAGAAACAGACATATCTACACAAACATATTAAGAAAAATCTATGTAAACGCATAGATATGTCTTAAATTGACATACTCTTGAGGTTATTTGAAGAGTGTTCGTCTCTGTTGTGTTTAATTCAAATTCATTGCAGTCAAGTCACCTTGACAGACGCGTATTTGAGGAAATAATTCCGTTCAGGGAGGGATGTGAACATTGAAAGACGTAAGGAACGAGCGTCCGTTCGAAAGGCTTTTAGAAGGTTTACTGGGGACGAGTAATCTCAACATGGAGGGGCTTGAGCTTGAGGTAAAAGTTAAAACAATTGCGTCGAAAATACAATTTTAGTTGCCTGGCGAGAATCGCGCAGGGAGTCTTGGTCCCATCACAGCTTATATGTCCTGTGTTTACTGTGTACAATGCTTGCCACTTAGTGCAGGTAATCATTAGATATAACACATAATACGCGCTCTTCGTTTGACTACGCATTGCGTGGACCGATTTGTCCTTAATCTGCAAATTCATTTTTTTAGTGATGTTTATTTAACAATATTTGTTTAAAGATGACAGAACTGTAAAATTATGTCTCTCGGATACATGCATATTCGTCAAAAATGCTCGAATGCTCGTCCGAAATTATTTTCTTATTCAACAGTGTGCAACGGTTTTTATATTCATTGACATAAAAAAATTGAATTTAGCAAAACTCTTGACATAGATTTTAATTTCAATCAGGTCAACATGCAACGGTTCTGTAGCGCATATCCCACCAGATATCTGAAGCTGAATCAACGTTAGATTGAACCTTTTTTTCGTTGAATCAATGTTCATTAAACATTTTTTCAACGTCTCTTGCCTGGTGGGTTTGGCTCGGGAGAAGCGATGGCCCAGCAACCTAAGCAGGCAAGACGAGTCCCGTTGATAGCAAACCCCATTCAAAGTTTGTCCAATACTTGAACCGTCTACTTTTATCGATACTACGTACAGTGGATAATGCATCGTCTGTGCACGGGAGTCTGTAGAAGATTTGTATGCAGATTGCTGTCTAGCTGCTGATCTCCGAGGTCGGTTCTCTCAATTCCCAAAATTCATCCTCATTTTTTATTTTTAAAATTAGCAACACAGTTCTTTTTGTTTTGCTGCTTATAAATGTATTACAACGTTGCATTATTATTGATATTATTTTTCTAAAACAGTACATTTATTACAAAATAAACTTATATATAATTAGTGAATCAAATCACTAGCGCACGTTCCTGATAAGCACGTCCGTCGCTTGCATGACATTCAGGAAAGATCAAGGTTTTATTCAACCTCCATCACTCTGGTTTTAATGATTGGAAAGTTGTTAAGGGAATAAGATTTATTCACGATGCAATAGAGAAAAACAGAAATACGGTCACTTGTTCATAATTTGGTCTGTGCCTACGCGGGAAAAAGTGCAATCATGTTCCATGTTTATATAATGACGATGAAAATTAAAATATGAGATTTCCAAGGGACATTTTACTATAATTTACGACTTTTAGAATAAAACTCGAATATTTTAATTTGCAAGTCTTATCAAAAGTTCAATTCGCCGAATAGAGAAAAACACTAAGAAATTTTTCAATATAATTTGATCAATAAACATTGTTTTTCTAAATGTCAGGACTTTAAAATTGTTCGCAGGATATTGAACGTGTATAGATTAGGCGTCAAAAGTTTTTGATAGGTTTCATGAATGATTTCTTTGGTCAATATTTCAGCGAATTTTTTGTGACTACTCCAAACTCTGAGCTTCACACTCTCACAAACACTGTTGACAGTGTTGACAGTGTTGACAGTGTTGACAGTGTTGACAGTGTTGACAGTGTTGACAGTGTTGACAGTGTTGACAGTGTTGACAGTGTTGACAGTTTGACAGTGTTGACAGTGTTGACAGTGTTGACAGTGTTGACAGTGTTGACAGTGTTACATACTCGTCGTATAAAAGCAGGCTACCCACCTACCGTTGATTTCCCCTGTTCATGCCGAACACACCGGATGTTGTGACGCACTGTTGGTTTACTGCAGATAAATTACATTTGTTGGTAACTGCCATTGTATACTGGTTTGGTGAGAACGTTCCGAGCAATGACTGAGCTTTTCTCTTAATTTTAGTATCTTTGGACTGTGTGTTTTTTCTATGCTTCGAAACATTCCTCAATTGCACCTAATTCTACATGGGCTGGACAAAATAAAGAAAATACCTGACGTTTTGATATTGTAATTTTTGAACATGTTATAAACAATGAGAACGAGACATATATTTACAACACTTCTCTTTAACTTCACTTCATGTTTGTTTGTCTGTCTGCTACAAATCTTATAATCGATATTTAACACGCTTTAACCTGTCTAATTGATCTGAAATTTTGCACACTTGCGTAAAGTTGGGGACAATGCATAAATCAATTGACAGAATATATAATTTCAAAAATTATAAAATTTTGTTTTAATTTAAAGAAATTGAACAAATAGTTTTGTCTTCTACAAATCTTATAATCGATATTCAACACACTTCTACCAGTCCAATCGATCTGAAATTTTCCACACTGATATAAAGTCGGAGGCAATGTATGAATCAATTGACAGAATAAATAATTTTTGAAAAATTTAGTTTTCTATAATTTTAAAAATAACATTTGAAAATTAATTGTTTTTAATATTTGAAAATAAAATTAGAAATTCATTGTACATTTGTAACATCGGAGACCCTTGATTTTTTAGAAATGTTGTCTTTAAAAAATAATTTCCACACGCATGTTATTATGTTTTATTTTTTATTATTGCTGAGAGTTGCTATTTATTTTTATCTGCCGCAGAAGTTTTAGAAAATTTTTGTGTCTATAACCTAACCAATGACCAATAAATGGCAAACCTCTCTGACTTTCCCTAGAGGCCAAATTGTTGGTGCCCGTATGGCAGGTGCTAGTGTGACAGAAACTTCCCGAATGCTTGACGTTTCTAGAGACGGCAGGTGCCATTCTGATGGCAGGTGCCAGTGTGACAGAAACTTCCCGAATGCTTGACGTTTCTAGAGGTAATGTCTCAAAAGTAATGAAAGAAAAGGAAAAACGTCCTCAGCAAAGCACAGATCTGGCCGAAAGTCTAAGTTGTCTGAGAAATGTCCGTCGGTACCTAAATCGAATTGCGAGGGACAATCGAAAGTCTACGGCTGTCGAAATTACTGCAGACCTCTATGGACACCAACATAACCCAAGATCCATAGGTACTGTCAACCGAGTGCTGCACATCTCTGGATTCTATGGAAGAGCTGCAATTGGAAAACCTCTGATTTCATATACAAATGCTTCAAAGCGTTCTGGGTGGTGTAAAAACCTTCAGAATTGGTCTCCCTCGAGCAGATGAAAAAGGTGATTTCCTCTGAAGAATTGTCGTTTACCTTATTTCGAACCTGTGGCCAAGTTTACGTTTGGAGACAGCCAAAAGAGTCATTTAATTCCGCCTGCCTCCGCCCAACCATAAAACATGGCTGGAGATCTTTGACGATCTGGAGTGTTCTTTCTTGTGAATTCGGCGAACCAGTGATTTTTCTTCATGGAAGAAACAACATTTGAAACAATTTAGGAATTTTAGAGGACCAAGTTCATCCAATGGTTCAAGCTCTGCTTTCGGATGTGACGTCATTTTTCAAGATGAGAATGCCCCGATCCTAACAGCTGGAATTGTTGAAAATGGCACGAGGAACATTCTAATGAAGTTGAGCATCTCATTTGGCCACCACAATCTCCAAACCTGAATATTATCGAGCATTTATGGTCGATTTTAGAGATGCACGTCGAAAGTCGATTCAACTTATAGAGAGGCAAGTCAAAAGTTCTATTCGTCAGCTTTAGAAGTGCTGGAAGGAGTTTTAACTGAAGAATGGGTTAGAATTCCTTAGGAAACTATTCACAATTTGTACAAATGAATACCGCGGAGAATTGAGGCTGTTATTGCCGCAAAAGGTTGAACTAGACCTTACCATAATATGTTTTGTGGATTTCACATGTGTTTCTTTTATTTTGTCTAACCCCTGTATGTTCAACGTTATAATCGTGGGTAATTATCTCCTAGTGTAAATATTTCAACGGACGCAACTCTTCAACGTGAACGCAGCTCGCTCCAAGGCACCGTATTTATCAGGTGACAAGTGGCCTCGGTATCGAGAAGTTGTCGAGGCGTGTCTGCAATTAACGCCACTGTGCCTTATATCGAAGCATTATCGAAACCCTCGCTCGAATAATGCCCTGCATCCAATCTCAAACAATGGCCTGTTATCTCGATGGACTGAAGCACCCTAGCGTTAACGCCATCCAGCCTAGACCCCATTTTTACACGTCCTTCTGTCACACAAGATTTCCTGGAACGCTGTAAACTGTCCTTATTTAGTAGTGCTTGGTATATTTGCCAATCAATTTCCTGGCCGTTGTTTATGTTGAGAAAAATAAATGTCACAAGGAGGAAATGCCTGCAAAGATTCAGGAAACTTATGAGGTATGTATGTCAAATCTCTTAATAGTATAACAGTAAATTAATAGTTGGTTCCACTGCCATTTGAGCAAAGAACAATAATTGTCATTAATAGTTGAATTGCATAGAGGTTTAAATGAGCTGCCAACTTGTTATTTAATTACCATTACAGCTTACCCATCTAAATCTAGCAAAATTTCTTCATTTACCTAGAACGGTGCGTTCATGGCAGCTTTAAGTTTTTTATTAATTCAAAACGACTTTAAATTCAATACAATGCATGTAATTTTGTAAAATTAAATAATCGAAATCGAATACAAAAGAATTATACAGGGATTATATGCAATAATAAAATGCTCAAATGCTGGAATGTCTTTCTTTATAGCATTATTAAATTTGAATTTAATGTTGAGCTTCTAGTTTTTCTTCACATGCAAGCTTTCGGCACCGGCGTCGCATTCTCAGTTCACTTTATTGGATTCATTCTATCAAGCGTGTGATTAATAAATATTCGCCGTCAAATACCATATGACATTGAGACCAAAGATCAAGAAGCCAAGTCTCTGTAAAATTTTTAACACAAAATAATTCACATTAAGTGACATTTAAAATGCCTGACCTAAATCAGATGCTAATACATAGATTAAAAAACTGAACCTGAATGGTTTGTTTTGTTATTGATGTCGGTCCTCAAGCTCCTGGTAACTTCGTGATTTTGAAATACTTATCAGTTTTTTAATCATTGGACTTTCTAGTGCGCAAGATTATTTCACATTAGATTATGGTTTTTCACTTACACAGTTTTTACAGTATTACTTTGAGGTAATTTTTAACGATATTCAAATCCTTTAATGTTCAAAAAGCTCATATAGGATTTCAAATTCTGATGTCAGCTTCTTGATAATCGTAAACATTGCGAAGCTGGGATGAAAAATGCAGAAATACTAAATATATAAACTAATTAGTAAAGATGGATGACTCAAAACAATCATGGATTTATGAAATAGTTAACATTCTTGTATGCTTTTTGTGGATTTCGAACTGTACGGTATCTCTATAGGTCCAATTTTCTGGACTCGCGTTAGACAGTACGTGCATTAGCATATCACTAACCATGTTTTATAATCTTCATCACATTATTGAAGATCAATCCTAGACTGTTCAGCGACCATCGGCCGCTGAACGCAAAAATTTTTTATTATGAACTTCAAAATTGTGAAAATTTGAACCAAAAAATTCTGATCCTCAAATTTTCTGTAGTGTGGGCCACACCTCGCGTGCATCACGAGCAAACTTATACCCGTAATCTGCGTCGCCGAGGCTCCTTTGTTAGACTAATGGGCTTTTTTTAGGTAAACTTGGCGTTACGAGCAGCAAAGGTGGCCAAGTGTTGTGCTTCAAGAGACTCTACCCTAACAAAATTTAGAGTCGCCCCAGCTTCTGGTACACCAAATCAGAAGCTGGGGCGAATTTAAATTTTGTTAGGGACTGCGCTTCTCTCCCGCAACCTTTTGTTCCACGTTATCGTTCAATCTCGTCTCATTTTCCCAGCCAGAATTTTTAAACTTATTTTGAAACATATTATTCACACCGTGATGAGCTCCCCAATTTTTCAGTTTTTTTGCATGGAAATTAATTATGTTGCATCATTCCAGGAGAAAATTTTCTGTAATTAAGTAATGAATGCTCTATATATTTTTCGCTAATATACAAAATATATACGAATCATAAACCCAAAATATTGTTATACATTTGAATCCTGCTGTGTATTATTTCCAAAAATCTTTAATGAAAAGAAGAGCTGAGACAGAAGACGTGTACATTTTGTACATTTTGTGTATGATGAGATTTGCACCAGGACAGCAAATACTTCCTATATTGACGACCTTGTCAATACCGAAAAAGTTCATAAATAATAATTCTCTTTGTGGAGCTTCTAGCGAGGAATCCATGGATATTGCATAGAATATATTTAATAATAGGGTAACATGGGGCAGCGAGCCCACTGCGGGTCATGGGCCCATAGCGGGTTTCTCGCTAAGTATGGCAGATATTGGTCCGTGTTCTCTACCGCCGGTCGACAGTTTCACTGGGATGAAGTGTACGGATTTACGTTTTGCTAAGTGTTTGCGTTATTAAGTTATTTGTGAATAACTGTTTTAGCCCAGATAAACATTTTTTGCTGCTAAATAAAACTGCTTTTTATTACTGTAGATGAAGCTTTTGAAATTACTGTGAATTATATTTTGAAAGTAATATTTATAGGGATAATTTTGAGATCAAGTTTAGACTGTTAGCTTTTGAAAATAAAATGTTGACACGATATAAATTGAAATGATACCTAGTGGGGCAACGGGCCCACGCGTGTCACGGGGCAAAGCGCCCATGGTGAAGTCTTGTGTTATACATCACTAGATTTGTCTCAATGACCTTTTCAAACTATAACTAGCTTTTTGAATCACAAATTACACTTCATATTGCATGATTTTTTTATTTGCCGCCTCAAGGCAGCAGGTTTAGTTTCTAGTTATACGTATTTATGACCTCTATATCGATTATTGACTCTTGCCTTGCCAAAAGTTGATGAGAGTTTTTATGGTGTTGGCTGAAATCACGATTAGGTACGAATTCTCTGCACAGTATATCTGAATTAATGACGAAACTGGAACGAAGTTTTTTTCTGATCAACTATATATATTTTTTCTAGTCAAAGATACATTTTTTGATGTCAAGGACGAATTTTTTATCGAGAGGATATATTTTTCAAGTCAAAGATATATATTTTTATGTCAATGAAATATTTTTCTTCACGTCAGTGATAGATTTTGCCAAGAGTATATTTTTTTCAAGTTAAAGATATGATTTTTTGAGCTGTTAATAAATGAATGAATGTCATATTTTCATTTTATTTTTCTTATTTTTAACTGCAAAGTGTTGTTTTATCATTTTTAAACGAAAAATATGCAATTGTGGTAAAGGGATCAAGGGTGGGCGCCTTGCCCCAAGCCCATGGGCCTATTGCCCCAGGGGTGGGGCAATGGGCCCATTTTGACACTTTTTGCAAAATAGTGTTTCATTAAATATTAAATAACTCTATAGACGTCAAATTCACATCATATATTTCTTATTAGTAGTACCTTTAAACTAAACAAAGAACCATCTCGTATCAATTAAAAACTTCATCAAAAATTTAGTTTTAAAAAAAGTGGGGGGTGCGCTGCCCCATGTTGCCCTACTAATAACATGCGCTTAAATTTCAAATTTTCCAGTTCTTCGCAAATTGCAATTAACTCATGCTTGTTGTATCCATGGTGAGTGAAGCCCAGGGAAATCTGCGTGTCCCGCCATAATTATATATCATAAAAATATATAAAGATATTGTTTTTTGCATGAAATGCTATTTGTTTGTCAATGGTTATCAAATATAAGTCATCAAATGATGGATCACTTGCACTCTCGCCTGAATTTCTCTAACGCCTCATATCTGAAAAGACTAAGTAGCTCAACAGCCTCCTGTACTGCTGTTCACGACTTGGTTGTAACTTCTACTAATTGCTGTAGTTTGCTGTAGCTGTAACTTCATGCAATCGAAGTTCTCACTTTATGCAAAATTTTGTTGCCATCAAACTCCAATTGATGAGAATTTAACCTAATAACATAAAAATACTGCACAACTTAATTTTGTGATTTAACTTATATGAAATATTCTTAACAATTTCGTCGGCAATGATATTTTATCAAATAATAAAATTAAATATTGTATGCTTTATTTACCTAAAGAAATAATTTTGATGGGGTCCATCTCAGAGCAATCGCAATTTTTAAAGCATCTTTTTCTTTTTCAAATACCTATACGTTTAGCTGTACTTATAATAAAGTTTTTTATAGCTACCTTGACTTTGCCGAGCTAGGCACACAATATGAAATGGAAGTGTAGTGAGTTTTGAACAGGAAAAATGAACATGATGTGTCTGAAACCTACACACATCGGTCACAACGCGTAATGCATAAAAACTTTCCCAGCTGCCCATTTGGATGGGCGAGACCTGCCACATCAAGCGAGTCTGACAGGCATTTTATTTTGACCGTAGCTACAATTACAGCCACCGGAAGGGCTAGAAGTCGACATATGATGCATTACTTGCTTCTCTTTGATGCATTGCCCAGGACAGCTCCAGCTCGCGCAGAATTGGATCATGATTTATCGCTGGCTTACGATGAATTTTACGGAACAACATGACCGGCATGCCCAATTCGAAGGAGCCTCTAGTAAGTGCACCGCAGACCTGCTTCTAGTTAATATAATATCGTTGATTTCAGCTTTAATTGTATCACTGAATCTTAATTTTTGTTCCTTATACCTGCAGTTACAAGTACGTATGCAAATAAAATATTTAGCATTGTGTTCCATGAAATGACACCGATACAAAAATTATTTGTTGCTTTCAAAATTACAACTGAACCGTCATTGTTACGCTGCGTTCCGAGCACACTTGTGGTAATGCAACGAGAAAATGTTCTACGTATTTACCAATCATCGGCATTTCTACAACGTTTGAACCCATTTCTTCTTGGCATTTTTAAAGGTAGAGAAAGCCACGCGCCTTTACCATGCGTCCCAGTGCTACTGCTTTCACAAGATCAACTGCCATGTAATCTAAGAGAGGCTCTTCGCATCTGCCTGCGAAGCGTTTCAAAGTAATGACCCGAAGATGCAAAAATCCCCCAGGGACATCTACAGCACCGGGACCTTGCGTATTAAAACGCCATGTTGTAAACCTGTCCCATAAAAGTGCCTTCTAGCAGAGCACGTGCCAGAGTTTTTCCATCGAATGAGGCGTCTTTCGTTCGTTAGAAATAATTTTTATGGAATAATTTACATGTCTCCCAGTATTGTTCACAGCTGGATTTTTACGAGTTTCAACCAGTTTCAATAACGTATAACAGCATTTTTTTCAATTCCAGTGCTCACTTTTTAGTTTTTTAATTGTTGCGCTGAATTGACAATGATTGGTACAAGAGTTTCAGTTCTGTGAAATATTGTTTTAAAAGTAGCCATTCAGCAGGAGATTTTTGCTATGAACTTCTTGCTATAATTGCAGCTGCTTCTCTTTCCATCATCAACAGAGGTTAAAGTTGCAAGTCATTAGATACTAAGTTTTAGCTTCCGCTAATCCACATTTAAGTTTTGAATATTTTGAATCTGCTGCAAAATTGAAACTATTCCCTTGAATTTTGTTGAGTCTAATCATACAAGTAAATATCAGTTATACCAACTCATAACCTAATAATTTCTTTAAATGGTGTAGTTGAATTGTTTACAATAATTAATTTAACCCATATTCAATATATTGATTCAAATCAAGGCTCAGTTATTGTCATATATTCTATTATTCACGTCATTAAATGTGAAAACATTTTTTTAACACAATCAAGGCTTGTACGTAAAAATTTCAATTCTTGAACACAGAATAAGATTTATAGCGTTGAATTGCAGCACACGTGCTACATCGTTAAATGATCTTAACAAGACACGGCAGGTTAGCTTTCCGGGTCGAGAAATTCTATTTGTTAGACCCAGCAGTCCTGAATTGCATGCGTCTTGAGCATTGGGTGCGGCTAGCTGGCCTTGATGTTGCAGCTAGAATTATTTCGTTCTAATTTATATTTGATTGTAATGCACAGCTCAGAAGCATGCACATGACTTAACACTGCTTGGTGAAATTAGGTACAAAATTTTCATCGTGCATCGATTGTTACTCATTGCACTCTATAGAGTATAGACCATTGCAAAAAACTCGAAATATGTGTCTAATTTTTGCAATAAACATTTAGCTAAGCCACTGCTAGAGGCTTCCCTCCGCGACTGAAAATGAGCGGCCTCGTTTACAACCTCCTTTTTCTAAGAATTGAGTTTCACGAGAAGCTGGTGATGGTTTTAATGCCGTATCATCAAATGTCCGCTTAAACTTCGCTGCATTGTGTGCACATTTACATTGAAATCCCAAATTTCGAAATTTATAAATAGTCGTTGATGCTCAGGAAACATAATTCTCTAACACTGCGTTCTCCAGACCGGCTTTCTGAGCCCATGTAACTAATAGGACTAGAGTGCAGCCGTGTGTGTGCCTTACAATGCAGAGTTTAAATTCTGGACAATGGACATCCTGCGGAAGTTAGAAGACCAACGCAGCTCTCATGCAGCACACCAGCGAGATCAACAGCGCAAGGTTTTCGTCACTGGGGACATCTATTGACGCGCTTTTTCGTTGCTACGTCCCGACCGCAAAAATTCTTTTCCGAATTAGGAACGAGGCAATATCGATAGAGTTTTTGCTACCTGTACACTCGGGACAAACACTGCTTTGTCAATTTTTTTTGTCTCTGGCGCTGTGAGCGCTGACTTCTCTTCCGTAGTCGTCGTTAAAATTCTTTCGAGCATTTCATTAGTTAAACTTTAAATTTGTTCCTAGATTGTTTTTGATTTCTCAATACTCGTATTCTGTATTCTAACGATAAAAATTCCGAAAAAAATTCCTTTCACACAACAATAGGTCAGTACTGTCATGGTGCTAAGATTTTCGAATTCGGGAACAAATGTCACATGGAGCACTCGAATCGAATTTTTCTAGTAATAATCAATATAAAATATTACTTTGTTATAAAGTGCACTAGGAGATCGTAAGAAGCGCCGAATATAACTTGGCGCATCGCCTCCTACTTTTACTGCCGGAAACTTTTGTACTAACCTACATTAATTAGTTGACACTAATTGTCTTATTATTTTCAACCAAATTGTTGAATTAGAAGTAATTTCTTTCCATTCCATTTCACTGTCTGTCATGTACAGTCAAGGGTTCATATACTGTGCATAATAACTTAAGTTTAGCGTTGACTGCGATTAAGAAAGCTTGTATGGTTTAAATTTACTGGACAATTTTTGATGTTCACATAGAGGTAGATGAAAGTTTTAGCTTTAATTTCTCCGCGAAATTATTTCATAGTGATTTTATTTATTTTAAAATTAACGAGCCAAATCCGCTATAATCTGAACTGGATTGTTCCTTGTCTCCAAAAATGGATTAAAAACAACTCTTCGTCGCTCCTACAGGAAGTACAATATTTTGCTTAGTTCAACAAATCGCCTAATTCAATATAATCTGTGCGGTGTGAGATTTGCAAATATAATCCTAAATATTTAAATTTATTTCAGCATAATTTTTCATGATTCCAAAATTGTAGTCGAGTAAATATTATTATGAAGGTTACTGTAGGAGGAATATTTTTAGATGTTCAATAGCATTCAAGCCTCCATAATACGTAACTATCTTATCCGTTTTTTCTTATACTTTTCAGTTATAAACAGAGATCCACGAAACTTTCTGAGTTAATTTTGTCACGAGCCCAGAATAAGCTAAAAGTCTTTGAAATTTAACATTCGCGCAATACTAGGCGCAAAACTCAATAAAGTTGCCACAGTTTTAAATTATCAGTTTCTTTGTGCAACTGATTTGATCATTTAAATTGCAACGAATGCAACCTTTTTAAATTTTTTACCCCATCAACGTTCCTCTCATACCTCTTAACACGAGTCTAAGGTCAACAAACCTTGCGTTGTATGAATGTCACCACACAACTGCCGGTGTCACCACTGCGTGCTGCAAAAGACGTCCCTAACCGCGAAAAATTGCTCTTGAAGAATGTGCACGCTCATGCCTCTGGGCGGACAGTACAGAGAAATAAATTACTGCGCCGAGGGACCCTGATGTACATGAAGAATAACTGACGCTACAACCTAGACAATTACGGACCAGGGTGCACGCCACTGCGCAACTGTAGCTGGAAGATGTTTTTTTAGGTGAACGTTATTGTGTAGTGGCATATTTAGGGTTATAACTGCATCTTCGAACATATGGTTACGTTTTGAAACACGTGAGAAATGGCAAATATTATTTTTATTTGTTGCTTATTAATTATTAAATTGCGAATCTGATGTGGTTACCATTGTTTACATTACATAGACACTTAATTGTTTATTTCAAATCCACCACTCAACAATGGACAATGGGCTCGCTTTCTCTTAACTACCTCGATCAGTCCTGGAATATTCGCATCAATTTACGCGCGCTAAAATTCACGCCCGCAAATTGCTTCTAATAACAAACCCGTTCGCTCAAAGTAATCTCATTTCCCAAAGCCGTTTTCAAAGCATCGGTCAGCTTTGGTAGGATCAGGATCTTATGTTAGAACCTGATGCCAGTATTCCGGTGAGTCGGCGGTCTCGGGAAGATTTCTCAGAACTTGTCCAAACTTTGTGCCAATCAAGAAATTCGGCTGCCACGTTAACTGATTCTTAACAAAGAAGCGAGGACCTAAACACAAAGATTCCAGATGAGAATTCTAGTTTTTAGAGGTACCATCCAGCTACGATTTGTTGCTATTTATATTCGAGTTTTTTGAATTTATCAATAAGCAAGAGGTAATTATTCTTTATTCTTTATTCACAGAGGAGCACACAAAAATATACATAACAAGAGACCATCAAAAATGTAAAGAAAGAAATGCAAAATGCTTCCTTGTGAATGCCTATATAAGCTAAAAAGCTTCACAGGCGGCATAGGCGATATTACTCTCAATAGAACAATAACATATAATGATACTGAGATAAGTCAATAGAGAACAGAAAGTGCCTAAAGTAAAAACATCCTGATAAACAAACCTTTAATAAAACTGATGTGAGAATAAGCAGCTTGGCGACTGAAAATGATTAAATGAATATAAAAAAGGCAATAACAACCTATACCTAAAAGACAGATACGTACATCTAAGACGAAAAGTCAAAACAATGTTGACTTACGCCATAATATTTATTAAAGATCTTATTAAGAAAGGCAATTACTAAAATCTTACATGATAATCGAAGTCAAATTAATACTGGGTACGAATAAAATCGCGGAAGTTAGTCTTTGAAATGAATTTAGAACAATCTATTTTAAACTCATCAGGCAATTCATTAAAATATTTTACACGATTAAAAACTGTACCATTTCTTTTAATCAATATCTTTATACATGAAGTTTTGGAGATCTGAACGCCAATCATTAAAATGGTATGCATTTGTGTTTAGCATGAATTATATTTGTATTCATCGCAATCCGATCGCCTCATTATCAAAATCATAGGTTGTATTTAATAATTAATTGTATTGTAGTTTAGTGCATAAATGTTGCCTCGAATATAGCGTGGTTACGTTTTTTGTCATCAGCGATATTTTAATACGCGGACAGTATCGAAAGTGATTTTTTCCAGTGATTTTCCACGCTTAAGTAAATATTTGTTAGGTATGTATGTATTTAGGCGTTCATCAACAATCCGCGTCCTCTTACTATTATTTAATATGATCACATTTCTCTAGGCAGTGCACATTATCAGGACCAAAAGATCGTCAAATCATTTGCCATTTCGAGGACGCCGCCAACACCAGCAACTAACTGTGAGCGCAAATCTAAGATGTATTCTTCTGCTAAATAAATATTGTACGCAAAAGAGAATTAATTCACATGAGTAAATTTACCGGTGGTTTCTGAGCTTCAGGCCGTGTGCGCAAAAATAAAACAATAATCTGGTTCCCTATATTTTTCTATCGTTCATATGTGCTTGTCTACAGTGTTCTCTAATTAATAAATGTTTCGGTAACCGCGGCATAAAAAATTTCCCGATATGCATTAAGAATTTATCAACTTCATGGAAGGAAATTTCGTATTTTATATAAATGGTCAGTTTCAACAATCCGTAATAATCTTTTATTATGAGAAGGTCATTTATAATAAATTTTACTTTTTGTATAATTACGTAGAAATTTGGATTATACTATTTGAAAATAACAAAAAACGTTAGCTCAGAAACTTTAGAATAAAAATGCACGATATAAAATCTGACGAACTCACGCGCGAAATTGGATCCTGAAATTGAGAGCAAACACTGCATGTACTTCTATATTTTTAAAGCAAAATTAAATATACTGATGCTTGTCAGCTCAACTCTCTAGCCTGCATCATTTTTGCATCCTTTTAACAGAGATTTCTTGCGCACGTATATTATTCTGTTACAGCTTATCATGGTAATTCGTCGGCCGAATGTTTCATAATTGATGAGCTTGAATATTCTAATTAATCTTCGTATAAAATTATAACAAAAACATCGAGGGCTTTTGCTGTTGAATAATTTGAAATAGTTTTTAATGGTATTCATCTTATTTATAATTCAGAAGTCTCTTCCTACGTGACTGTCATTTACCAAAGATCTTCCAAAAAAATTTACCACGTACATGACATATAGGGTTGTTGCGATTTCTGCCATATTTACCAAAACTATGAAATGAACTTCGTTGGGCAATTTTTCGATGTTTGGTTTAAAATTTTACGTTTACTGTGCTCTATATTCGCAAATGACTTGATCTGTTCAAGTATTTTGGTCTCTTTGATAGATTTAGTTGGACATTAATATTCTTCGATGTTTGGTTTAAAATTTTACGTTTACTGTGCTCTATATTCGCAAATGACTTGATCTGTTCAAGTATTTTGGTCTCTTTGATAGATTTAGTTGGACATTAATATTCTTCGATGTTTGGTTTAAAATTTTACGTTTACTGTGTTCGATATTTGCCAAGGACTTGATCTGTTCAAGTATTTTGGTCTCTTTGGCCGACCCCTGCTGTTGTGATAGTCAAACTTGTGCAAACATTGCGGCTTCCCACGTCCCAGCGAAGTATAAAGCAATATTCCACCGAAAGCCTTCCACCGAAAGAACTCGTGCGACGCAAGAACTTGACCAGACTTCAAAGGCATTCATTGATCCAAATGCCTGGGCACCGGGGAAAGTTGATGGACTTGCAATAGACTTTACGGAGGAAGAGCGCAATATTTAATTTGACTTGATGTTTATTCGTCTGTAGACTTATTATTACAGTTCTGGCTGAGTGAAGGTTAGTTTCACTTTATACGAAGTAATTCACTTGATTTACATGAACAAACTTAAATCACTATGTTGCAATGCAAAAAACTTATTCGATATGCCTATGCTTAATTGATAATAGTAGTTAAAGTTATATTAATATAGAGCTATAATTTTCCACTATTCATCAAGTCGACGAAAAAAAAGAAACAAACAATAACTTGAGCAAGCTGTTAATATTGTGAATTATTTCATTTATATAATTTGTAGATCTTCATTAAGTGGCTGCAGCTACTAATTCACGTAACAACCTAAATAAAAGTTTCGTATATTCCTATAAGCAAAACTAATAATATGAGTAACGGTATTTTGAAATATGCTGTTTTTCGTTGACGCCTCCGAATTCAATAATTTTTTACGTAATGTATGTATTTCCATCGCACAGCTTGTTTTTTTTTGTGATCTCTTATATTCATTTATATTTTCGCTCTTTTACTTGCAAGGAAATTGCGGTGTTGAACCTCAAATTTCAAATCCAGGCCCCAGGTTTTGAAGGGTTCGAGAGCTTCCGGATTTGCCATCATGATATTTGCTCAGCAGTTGATAAGGCCGGCCAAGCCTTGCATCTCACGTCTCCACGAGAGTTCAAAGCAGCCTAGGTAGGTCCTTCTGCACACTCACACTCTCCACACACCTAGTGGAGCTAAAATATATATATGTGTTACATATCAGATAAAATTTATAAATAAATATTACGAATAAAAATTCTAATCGGGGTATTTGGGCATTGGCTGACTACATTTGAATGACTGGTATATGTGATTGTTATAATAAAATCAATTTTAATATTAATGTGATATAATGATAGTAAAAAAAGTTGTTTAAACAGGTAAAAAATCTTCAATTTGCATAATTAATGATGCAAACACACAAAGATAAACGATACTACGAAAATAGATTCTTATAAATAGATAATTTCCTGTAAATTGTTCTATGAACACTGAAAATAAAAATTTCAGTAAAGAATAAAAACTTCATAAACTTCAAAGGTCGAGCTTAGGTCACAACTTCATATCATTTAGACGACAAATTAAAAGTTTGCTCCAGAAGAGCGATTCCAAAAGGCGAGGTTTGCTCACGATGAAATTCAATCAAAAAGAATATTTATCATTTGATCTCAGATACATTTACCTTCGTCAATGCTATTCGTACCTAATGGCCAGGGACCGAGAAGTCCGTCTGTCCTGTACGGGTTATAATTCACTACAATCCCATGCGTTTCTTTGTTTACATGGAAATTTTGAATCCAACATCAAAGCATTATTATGCCGTCCTGATAACATAATACGCTTCTTATTTTTATTTTTTTTTCGACATTTTTAGTGAAAACATTTACAGTTTCATATATTTTGTTTTCTGCACCATAAATTGACGTATCTCCGCAATTTATGCTGGTTAATATTATGTTTAATAATAAAGTTAATATGCACTTGGTTTCAATAAGGGGATCCCAACTTTATCCGTTACCTTAATGGTTACTGATTAAGTATTCACTGAATACTTCTAGGCCTTCAAGACTGGTCGACTCAGCTTCAAATTGTCTCTGCCGCCAGAAAGGAGCCCTTCTGATACGAGACTCGATTTTGCCTGAGCCATCGAGCTTTCAAAATGAATTAAACTCTTCGTTTTACTTGAGATTTTCCGATTTATTTAAAATATTTTTGAATAAATAAGAATTTATTGCGCTCTGTCTGTATGCATTGGCATTTCTGTACGATTCAAATTGTTAAATTAATTAAGGACCCAAGGCATTTCATCAGATTCAACCCCGGATTGCCTCTCCCCTAGGAAATGAACCCTGACTGTAAGTTTAGTTCCATCTACATTTTATCGGAGGAACACGAAAGTATTTCAATTGATATGTTATTGCAAGGGTCATTAATATCAATTTCAATTCGGCAATTAATTGAATTTTATGCAAGACTACGTATACCTACGTAATATGTTTAGGTAATTCCTGAATTTAATACGGTAATTCCTGAATTCATGGTTGCTCGTTGCTTATCTTCGTTCATTTTACCTTTCTTGTGTCACCGTTTGAGTTTATTTTCTCGAACATTGGAAATGAATGCTTCGAGTGGAAACTTATTGCATTAAAATTATTGCATCAGAAGAAAATTCTTTTTCTTCTCCATGACTATGCGAATGCTAGTTAATTGTGACATGTTTTATTTTTATTCTTTTATATGTCTTTTCTTCATTAATTTGCCCTGAAACTTCGTCATTGTAGGCCACGTAATATCGGTTTCATTTATTCCTACATATACACACTTTTCCTCCTCTTCTTTGCACTATCATTCCTTTCTCATTTCTAACAGGCATTTTCATTAAACTAATGCAAATGTATTTAGCTGTCACTGCATTTTATGTGATGACATGACGAATACATTTAAACGTCCTAATTCTATTTTCTACCGATATTTTTGCATTTATCTCGCCTCATGATTAATGCGATATCAACAATATTCAACATTGACATTGAACACAGAGCCAAGGTTCAGCGTCTGAGTAAACGTTCAATGATATTTCTAAACATTTTTCAATATCCCTTTTAAAGAAAAAATCTTTTCGTGCGGTTGGAATTTCAGCTTTCTTTTAAGCTCCGCCGTGAATAAAGTGAATCTATACATACATCTGCATCATAGATTTCCTGAGTCGTCGAAATACATTGCATCGCAAGACCATTCATTCTATCCTAGACAAGAAAATCTAAAGCATAAATCACTGCAAGATATTGCTAGTATTCAAATGTTGCTCTCGAGAATTAATCTTTATCAAATTATAGATAAACACTGTTGCAAAGATGTATATCCCCATTCAAGAATTATTCACGCTTAATTATTTTACAAATGCATTGACAAAGGCACAATACGTAAACTATTCAGTGCCTTTCCAATCCCATGAACTTTATTCGAACTTTCTTCGAGCATCTATGCATTTATAATTTGTTTTAATAGACGCCACCGTGATTCTTGGCAGCTCAGAATTCTATTGACCTCTGAACATTCATTAATAATCAACAATGTTATTTCAATTTTAATGTATGTTGACACAGCATTTCAAGAAACTGGCTTCAGTATAGCATTCATTTACTAAACATTCACTTAAGGTTGTGATTGTGCACATTCTAAACTAATCTTCCCTCCCTAAAATTACTGCTGTAAATTTTTATTTCCAGTATTTTAATTTATGTCCAATATTCGGATAACCTAATGGCCAATTTGTGAAGCGACCGAGGTTATGTTGTTGTAATATTGCAATACACGCGAATTTTGTCGACATGTCGTCAAGGCCGTCACGCATACAAACTTGTTTAATATCTCCTCCTGGAACTGGTCGTTTCCACCTCAGCAAAATCACCGTCGTCAGCCGTTTTAGTGATAAACTTGTTATAAAGTGAGCTTATAACTTATAAACTGAGCTTTAATTCCATCGTAAATCCACTAATGACGAAAACTTTGACTTTTAATTTGCGGTTTTCTTGCTGCAGTGCATGTTGTGATACGTAGATGCTCGTTTATGTATCTTGGTTCCCTCATGTTAAATTTAATATAATATTAGTACAAATATTTACCACAGGCTGCTAATGCATTTAACTTGTGATAGTTTACCACAGTCAACCAAATAATGCGTGATCTCTGACATATTAGCCCCTGTATGAACCTTAGCTCAATTTTTGAATGAACGTTGTACGGATGAACGTTTTCATAGATCACGATATCTTATGTTAGAGTTTTTACGCGGTTGAGCCACAATAACTGTTTAATACGGTTGGTTGTCAAATCATCAGAAGACTATATAGATTAGAAATATAAATTTTGATTCCTCAATATATTTTCTATGAATTTCTTCATCCATAGATTGGTAGGAGAAAGTAAATGAAGGTCTGCGCTCTATTCAGCCTGCGAAAACGTTTTATGTCATTTCTCTGCTCCGAAGCAATAACCCGTGCTAGGCAACGGGAGCTTATTTAAGAAAGCATCAAAGCAATCTACACAAATTCATGGTTGTGAAGAGCCTTCAGGCCTTAATCACCAGGCTAACATGTTTTTACTATTGGAATCACTCCCATAGCCAAGACGATCATCCCAAATGACTTTCCTCCTTTTTTTATCCTACCAACTTCCCGCAGGGTGTAAAATTTTATTTTGCTCACTTGCGTTGGCTTGTGCAAAGCTAATCCGGCAATCGCTTTTCCGGAAATCCTAGCCTGAGAGATTATTAGACTAAATTGATAAGTAGATAGAGATATAAGACTAAAGATATTTTCTATGGAACATAAGCTCATTTGACTTATATCAAAAGCTCGTGCGTATCAAAATCACATATCGTTGGATTTTTTTCGTTTCGTTACCCTAGTATGTCAACTTATATTGATGAAATATGCTCCAGCTTTGATTTATTCTCGTCCTTTCCGTTAAATTTTCTGGAATCCTTAATAGCTGGATAGAAGTTTGTAAAACCTGAAGCAAACTGCAGAGAGTGGCAAGACTTCGCTTAAGATTTACTTCAGAAGTTTCAATTAAAAAGTTGATGAATGATCGGAAGCTTCGGAGATAATTTAGGAACATTAATTTTGCTGAGCAGACTACGGCCGTTGCTGAGGTTCCGGTGTTCAATATATTGATACCTTATAGATCTTCTGTTATCAAATAATATTATTCAATGTGTCCCATTCAAAAGTTAAAGCAAATTCATGAACTTCATTGAATGTTCTTGAGAAACAGCGGAAAATTATCTATGGTCAAAAATGGTGGTCACGTTGACATCTCCTGGCACCTTGCATTGTATTTTCAGCTCAATCCATGGAAATGAATGAGATCTAAATGCACGAGAGTAACTCTTAAATCAAAATACGATTACAATTGACAACTTTATTCAGTATATATACATGTAATAAATTAACCGCGACGCTTACTTATCAATTCAATGCTATCTCATTCAGAGTTAGCGATTAACCGAACCATTTTTTTCCTAATTTAGACTCAAGCAAAAATTTTACCACTCAATACTGGCCATAAACACATGCTTCGTTTCATCTCCAATTGTTCTTTCTTCAATCGAATGTAATCTACATTTCTATTTTTCCCTAAGTCTGTATCGACCTGAATGAACCTCAATTCATTTAATGTCTGAAATACGTGCACTAGCATTCACATTCACACAAGGACCCCATTCCAATAATCTTCATAGCAAGCGTAAGAAATTAATTTCATTTTCAGAGAAAAGAATCTAATTTATTCTAGCACATCATCAGAACAAATAAATTTAGTCTCATTCGAAATTTTTTTGCGTAGTCTCCATCTTATTTGATTACGTTTTATGGTAAATTATAAAATATATCCAATATATTCTTCCTCAACAAAAAAGTTAATTTTCTTCTTCAACTTTAACATCCAACGCATCGCAGAAATGCTCCGGGGAAAAAATAAATATTTTCTTTTATTGAAAAGTTACCATATGCGAGGCTTATTTTACGATCAAATATTCTTGGAATTTGCCTTCAAACTGTCAACGAAGCAACCGTAATATTCGGGAAGCTTTGGGCAGCTCGCAAGGTTTGTCGCCTATTTCCCAAGAATGCGCATTATTAGATTTTTTCTCCAACATAAACATTCTCTTCACAAGCTACAAAATTTGCTTAAGCCCACATTTTTCTTTTTTCAATTGAAAATTTGTTTTGACAAGTTCAACCAATAAAGTAAAAATTTTAGCAAGCAAATTGTGAAGTCTGGCTAGTCCTACGCGGCGGCCACGTTTTCAGGACTCCACATCTTTTATTTAAAAAAAACAAACAAATCCTGCCTGAAGTAATGCCCGCGGTTGCAATATCCCTTCACATTTTTATGGGGAGTAAGCATTAACTTTCTTTAAATTAAATAATTCATCAAATATCATATTGAAACGTCAATCTTTTTATAACGCAACAGTAATTTGAACTTTTCTTGAGTAAATGCTGGGTAAACACGATGAATCATCAGAAATTTACAACTGTACTGCAAAACTTTCTCCGGTATTAATCATGGTTATCAATTAGTTATTACCTCAACTGGAGCAGATTGATAATGACTGATTAACTAATCAATGACTGAAGTTTACTCAATTAATTTCTTCCGTTTATTTTTGCTTAATAGGCGTCGACACTATATTGCACCCTAGCTATTTAATAATTTAAATTGCTATGATTTAAATCTTTGTGACCGTCAGCTTAGGTTTCCCTAAACCCTGAGCCTAAATCCTCAGAATTAATAAGCGTCTAATTTTATTTAATGCCTTCCACAACTTCCATTGAAATCGAACATCCATTTGCATTTGAGCTTTGATTGTCCGAAAACTCTTCCAATTTCCTCCAAGCCTTTATAACGGAAGATGAGTCCTGTCTAATAAATGCTCGGTTCCATTTTAAGAATTGGCTCAGGCAATTATTGATGATCTGAACTAAAGGAAGGCGGCACGAATTGAGACCACTTCTGTAATTGGATGCGTGACATCTTCAGCGTGAGAAAATTGCATTGATATCACTCATCGATTTCACTACCTGGAGACATTATTCACATTTTCTGCAACTTAGTTCTACATTTGATGTGTATCGATTCACCAACGTATCGTTCATGATTTAGTGTATCATTGGCGTATCATGGAATTCAACCAAAATCGATAAGTTGCTCCACCAATGTTTCAACTGTCATAGGCTGACTTATGGTCAAGCTAACCATAGCAGTCAAAGAGTGAAGCATGAAAACATATTTCATTTTATAAATAAATATATAAAACATAATATATATTTAAATCAGTAATATTCGTAAATATATATATAATATAGTACGAAGCCTAAACGCTTTGTTCCTTTCGCCCAAGTGAAAATTGCGATCATCTCGGCTGCAATGTAATTATTAATCATTTTAATTAATCCTGTAATGTAATTAATAAACCTTTTACCACTCAAAATTCCACAAAAATATCGAAACTCTCTACTAAATAAATTATTAAAACAGCTTTTTTCATATAATTTCTATCCGAATATATTGTAATATAGTATAATATAACATAATATACTGAAATATTATATGATATACACCCTACACGTTAATGGTGCTTCTATGCCTTAATAATTTTTTAAACCCTTACCCCATTATTTTGGCTAGAATAAAGAGATGGTGTTTATATTCATTTTTTTAATCCATAATAAATAATCTTCAACTGAAGTAATGAAATTATATATTCCAGAAAGATTTGGAGTTAAATTTCAATAGTTTTTGATAAATATCAACACTTCCCTTAGATTAATTGTGATATCCTAGTTCAGATATCACTGAACTCGGAATATTTTGCAGTTATGCCTGGTTTAATCATTTATACATAGGATTTAAATTTTTGGTATTTTGTGTATAATATAAACTATTATCTCAGGCAGCTTCGTTAAAATTTCTATCTGTGGTGCAATAAACAATGATATTATTATACAATCAAATGTCAAATTAACTTTTGGTTTCTTAACTGGAATACAGCAATAAATTCTTTGTCTGAGTATTGCTAATATATCCTAAAGAAAACAGGAACCAAAAACCATGTAGGTAGTTAATAATCCAAATATATGCAATTCAGGCCTATTGCTTCACATGGGCTCTCAATAGTATATAAGTGCCTTTCATTGCAGTTAAATAGAAAACATATAACTTGTCTTCAAGTTCAGCCAATATTACAATAATATAAATGTAAGTTGTAAATGCTTCTAACCTCAGTACATCCAAACCAGCGATATTTTTCTGTTGATCGAGCGTTTCCGTAAATCGTAAACAGTGAAGAGAATTCCCGCGTGAGGCGAGGGATCAAGTTTTACGGTTTGGGGAACGATATGTTGTTATTTTTAATTGAAAGAAAAGCTCTGGAATTTCACGTTCCCGAATGGCTCAACTGCATCGCTAGTATTAAATATATAGTATTGAATAATACAAATAAATATCGCATTGATATATAAACACTCTGTGAGTTGAAAAACTTATATCTGTGAAAAGGGAGCAATATGGTTTTCGTTGAATTCCATCAGCTGTGACCAATGTTTCATTATTCATTGCACGGCGTTTGTAATCGTAATGCATTAAATGAATGCACATCCATATCTTTTGCTTATTATGCATTATTCGATTTATATTGCTCAAATAGTCGCATCGTAGATCAAGGATAATAAATAAAATGAAGTTCCCCACAGTCGACCTTAGGCCCTAAAGGTCTTGCATGCATGGCGCTGCATGCGTTCGATAACGAATCAGAATCTACCATCTGCAGTTCATTGATCGCATCAAGTGGAATAAGAAATAACCTATAGAAGGTTGCCATTTGGGTTGGATAGAAAGATCGTATGAGAAATCTTGACCTCATTAATGGAACTCAGTTACTTTTCACGATGTAAAGTTGCTTCAAAAATTTTCGATCCGAAAGAAATAGGGCTCGATGAAATCAGCAGATAGCAGGAGTAATATCTGTCTAAGTTGACTAAAGATGAGAGTGTTGTTCAGTAGAGTAGAAGTTCGATGTCGTAATTAAAATTGGAACCTTGTAATGGAATGGATGATTCCAGTGACTGGCCTTGAATATTTGCATGGCAATCTGGACCGGTAGTCAACTGATTGTCATGGAACCGTCAATATTCAATGGCATTCACGTACTCATATTTCCTCTTGCTTTCACCGCAACCGGCGGCTAACTATCAGTTTTTCATTTTTTACTCTATAAAAATTATTTAGTAAGCATGTTTGAATTTTATTGATAATGAGTAAATTTACTGAGTGAATTTCGTATCATATGCAGGTCATGCCGTGACAAGTGCGTGTGCAATGCTCGGTGGTCGACGCAGATCAGCCTATGTTGGCTATAGCCGCTACGATGAAAAACAACAAATTTCGCTATTTATCAGAATTTTGAATTCTAAGTTTCCTTATAATTTTGAATTCTGAGGATTTGTGAATTCAGAATTTTGAATTCCGGATTTTAAATTCGTCAGTCTTAGTGACGCTACGACGCTACCAATATTCGAGAGCGATGCTCTTACTACACCAAACACTTGAGTGTTCACTCGCAGCCATCGCCACCAGTTCACTTGAAGAAGCACTCACCGCTGCACTCGTACGAAAGAAATCTTCCGAAGCACCACAACAATATTTCGATTCAATTCGTATGCACCAGTACTTTCAGATTTCAAAAATTGAACACAATTTTTCTGTACATTCTTGCTGCAATTAGAGACCCATTTTCATTCTATTTTTTAAATGAAGTTCCTGACTGTTCAAGGAATATATGAGAATGGAGAATAAATTTTTAAGATGCCATTAATACATGAAAAATCGCTAAAAATGAACCCTCTGTTGAACTTTTCTGATTTAAATAAAAGTTCATAATGATTCTAGTGAGTTTTCAAATAGCAGTTTATGCTTTGTCAAGATAATTGCGCTTCTGGGTTTGATCGTGCAGCTCTTAATAACAAAGAGGATATTTTCAAAACTAATTAATTCATGAATAGATCTACATTATAGATACATGGCTCTATTTACATGTTAGAATGTAAACTTATTTGAATGGGCATAGTTTTCGTTCTCTATAGTTTCAGTGCTCTAGTATTATCCGAGTGTTCGTAAATATGATAATGCCATCATATGTGTTCACTATTTATCTCGATATTTTCGACTTAAATCTTCCAAATAAATTTCTCACTTACTTAAAATGCGAGCTCTGGAGTGGGATATTGTCTTTATTTTTATTACAACACTTCTCTTTAACTTCTCTTCTTGTTTGTCTGTCTGTCTGTCTGTCTGTCTGCTACAAATTTTGTAATCGAAATTTAATACACTTCTACTTATCCTATTGATCTGAAATTTTGCACACTTGTTTAAAGTTGGAGACAATGCATGAATCAAATGTCAAAATAAATGATTTTTAACATTTAATTTTTTTTTCAATATTAAAAAAATTGAAAAAATAAATTTTGTAAGCTACAAATCTTATAACTGATATTTGACACACTTTTACCTGTCTAATTGATCTGAAATTTTGCACACTTGTGTGAAGTCAGAGGCAATGCATGAATCAATTAACCGAATAAATAATTTTGAAAAAAATTTATATATTAAAAAAATTTATTATTAAAAAAATTGAAAAATAAATTTTTTTAATTTTCGAAAATTAGATGGGAAATTCATTGTACATCTGTAAGATTTGTGATACTGGATTCTTTTGAAGTATTGTCCTTAAAAAGTAACTTTTAAACGTATATTATTATTGTGGTAGTGTTTTTTAGCAGTCTCTGACTCCTCACACATTCATGATCTAATTTATCTCTAACATTGAATTAAATTAATATCCCTTGTTTCTTCTTAGCTAACTGCTTGCACTACGTTGATATAAGAGAGCTCCCAACATATACTGGCCATCCTCACCTATTCCGCACTCGATAGTGGAAGAGACTCGTAAACTGCGATACAGATAACGAAAAAAATTCCACACGTCCACAAGATACTCGTAGACTTTTATAGTAGCTCAAAAGTTTGCATCTCGAATCTCTAACAGCAATTGAAACATTGGCAGCAATTAAAAACCCAATACATTAGAAGACCCAAGATACTAAATGACACACGGTTGTCCAAAGCTGGCAAACTTATTCGATTCAACTGTTGAAGTGTCCATTCCGCTCCTCTCAAGAGCTGCAGGGCTTATACTTTCAAAAATAGTTGAGAGATCGTAAGTTCATCAGCCAATCATTGACGGCCTTTCAAGCAAAATCCACCAATCATAGATCAGAAAATAGAGCGTAAGTACTTACGTTCACTTAGCCAGTTTTGAAATTATGGCCCCAGCTGGTACATAATCTTTCGCAATGCATCGGAATCCCAGGAATTAAAGTTTGAACAGCCTCCTAAAGAAGGTTATTCGTCAATTTTGAACTGTGACATTCCAAGAATCTTCAGAAGGCCTGGTATATCCATCGTCGTGAAGATAGTTTGTGCTCACGCTAAAAAATTAGCTTCTGCCTCCGGCTCCCCTGCTCCAACGAAATTTTTTAAGAGAACTAAAAAAATTGAAGAAGTTTATAAAGAGAGGACCCGCATCCACCTGCCGGAACAAATCTAAGCCACTTCTTTTGTCACCAGCTTGACACGTGAACAATAATAGGTTGCTGAGCTGCGCAGATTTGGGAACAAAAAGCAACCTTCTCGCTTAAAAACTAGTTTTTTGCCACCAAAGTAGTAATGGGCCTCTTTCACCAGAATTTAAAAAAAATGTTCATTTTTTTGTCGTTCTAGTTCAAAATGGATGCCAATAAATAACAAAAGATTAGACTAGGAGACTTTTATTTGCGTATAGTTGTATAATGTTTTGAATACGCTTATTCATGTTTGAATACGTTTGTATTAATCTTTTAAATTACTGCAAAATAATAAGTGCCCGACGTTGGTTCGTATTAATTAGTAACTTAAATCATTGCTGATTAATAAATAACTACATTTTATTCGCCATGAAAGCTTCCTCGCTCTTGTATAGTCGCTCTGGAAGTGGACGATATTGATGGACGCAGAGGGCTTTTTAAAGGACAAAAATTCTTCCTTGCCTCGTGATTGAAATCGATGAGTTGTAGTGGAGGCCGTCGTGTTGAAGGGCACTCATCTAATTAAATGGCTTCCTACTTCATTAGCGAGTTTGTTCAGGAGCCGCTCTTTTTATCGTCGTTATGTCGCCAGCTGTTGATCGCTTGCTTCAAATTAATTGCAGCCAAAGACATTGTACTATCGTCGCCATCAAGCGTTGATTTCTTTGGTTCTTTTGTCTGCCGACGTAAATATCTTTGTCAGGCCTTTGACTGCGAATAGCATAGACGACAAGGTTAATTTATACGTTGACAAAACGTTAATGAAGAAAAATCTTCCTCAATTTCTGAACGATTACATAATTATTTATAAGATTACTTGTGCAGTGTTGAGTACTTAAAGTGAGAACTTATATGAGATTAGACGACATGCACGCATTATGTTACAAATTTTATATATTTTCCTTCATTTCAGTTATTAATGATATTATTCAGCCAATTTCAATTCTACGGTGCCTACACGACCAGTGCTTGTTAGAAATTATCACGTCGCTGAAATTTCTAACTGTACCCGCGTAAGCAGATAAATTATTCACATTTTGAAGCCCTGATATTCGTGAATTAGTAAAGAAGCAATTTGTACGTTGCAAGATAGAGAGATGACATCACTGAACTCGACATGCATACATAAACGCATAAATATTGCATAAATTCAATACGCTTAACGTTCCTAAAATCAAAGATATTAAAATTCAATATATATATGAGAATGTTTTTACTGATCTCCATAATTTGTTAAACAAATTGTGGGACAAGTCTTTTGTTTGAAATCGAAGGATAAAATCAGTTGATAGCCTCATGAAGCTTGAAGTCAGATATAATCAAAGGATCTTGCTTGCATAATACTATTATATGAAATTGTACGAATAGCAGACGATTTACAATTCCAAAACCTCACTCTAGCACAACAATTTATACTCTTTTTTTACCCCCGTATTTATTATAACATGAATTTCCAATGAGAACACAAATCATCTACGTTGCTTCAACTACCCGTTTCCAAGTTTTCGTATAACTTTTCAATGACATATTTAGATGAGCTCTAATTGGAGCTTCCAACTAGTAGCGAACTTCGATCATACTTTGAATTAAATTGCAGTTTTTATTATAATTTTTTTGCGATATATCAGAAAATTTGGGCCAAGCGATGACCTCTTGAGCACGAACCAACAATCCTAGTAATAAAATTTGAAAACCCAAGCAATTGTTTATTTTAATGGTGCATACGAAGCACTGCATTTAGGCCTGAATATGCAAATGATTCTAGAGAAATACAAGGTAATGTTTTGTTTGCGCTTCGGCTGATTTAGTTTTAACTGATCAAGTTTATTGCTTTGTCAAAATAATTTTATGGCTTTATCCACTTATTCTGTGAACTCGAATAATCTATTTGTAATGCTAAAAAAATTATTATCACTGAAGAAGTGCAAAGGAAGTTTGAAATTTTCTACTTCTTGAAGAGTAACTTGCTTTGTGCATTGATTTCTGTCATAGCACAATTTGTTCGATGAGTAACGAATATGTCGATGCGTTTCTCCATAACAAATATTTATGTCATAACCATCGATCTGTTTGTTGGTAGCGTTCGAGCGCGTGACGAATCAAATATACTGATTGAATGCACCTTTATGCCCTCGCTCATTGTCTTGATACTTATCATCCGTCTACTCAGGATATTTTATCGCATATTCTATTCAGGTTTGAAATGGAATCCATCTGTTTCCAAGCGAGCTGGAATAAACAAAGTGAGCGCACATGATGACGGAGAGTCTTAGGAACAATGGGATTTGATCGATTAGAAATTAATATTTCATGAAAATTGTTCGTATGAATACGACATTGGAGCATGATATTATACATTATTAAGTTATACAATAGAAACGTATTGATAAATGTAATAATGAATAGTCTGTTATAGAAAATGAGTTGTATTATATATTCGAGCGGTAAAAATGAGCGTTACTGAGCGATAAAAATAAACGGTATTGAACACGGTATATATTAAGAAGAAGTGCATTTTTAGTAGATTCTTTTATCCGATTAATGAATGAATAATCCTAGTTTACAGTACGAATTGTACTCGTGAGCTCCAGTAGCAGATTTGGATTGCCGCTTCTCTTTAATTGTATTCTGGTAGCCGCAGAGACTGTCAGTAAAAAATAACAGGAATAAATCTATTTTTAATTGCAATCACGAGCATTCGCCGAATTCAAGATTGATTGCGACTCATCGAGTGGCTAACATTGGCTGGTCACTGATTACATTACACGACGCTTCCCAGTGGCACAAATTTGTTTGTTTTCCGGGCGTCAGATGTTTTTCACTGTCATAAGCCCGTCGTTAGTGAAAAACGCAACGAACTCAATGAATTTGATTCTGTTTTCTAGATGCGTTAGTGTTAACAAGTCTAATGATAATAATATGTAACAGACAAATAAATTCGTTTCCAATTGTAAATAAAATATCGATCAATAATCATTTCTTATCTGATCAAATCTAATATTTTTTTAATGAAAATCTACTCAGTGAGTCTTCATTTTATTTGGATATATTTATAAATAAATCCTACATACCTGCTACTGGCAGTAACTCTTGAACTTAATATAAGCTGGCAATGCATGGCGGAGTTTTTAGTTGTGTTCTCTCATATTTTTGTTTGAATTCTAATTTAATTATAACTACTAATTCTAATCTTTTGCGTGGACCGTATTTACAAGTTTATAAAGATTTAGAAATTCAGTATGAGAGGTGATTGAACGATTCGGAAATATATTATTTGTCAATACAACATGAAACGTTTTTTTGAGGACTATGGAAACTTAAAAAAATATATATATTGATATTCAGAAATATTACCGTCGCCAAAATCTTAGGAGCCACAGTTACTAAACATCTTAACTCTACGGAGATGAGAATCCGTAATTAAATACCCCTAACCCACTCCATATATGACAGTAGCACGTACATTTCGTATGTTTAATGCATGTGTCTCTGTGCCTCACCTAATGTAATTTGTTTATTAATTTTGCTCTTAATTTAACTTTTCAAATTCAGAACGTTGTTGTGAACGACCCCCTCGCTTGAATTTAGTCACGCGTGAAAATGCCAGTTATTTAGCTATCGTGTTGGTGTAGCGAAAATTGAATGCCCGTCGAACATTATTTATGATTTTCTGGCTTAAAAGTCGATGTGTCGACGAGTGTGTTATTTCATCCCTAACTCAAATTTTATTCATTGAGAAAATCCGAGCATTTAACATCAATGGGCATGAAGTTTGTTTTCGAACAAGCTCCCCGTGCTGCTCGGATGTACAATTCAAACATTAGGGCAAGTATTCTAGAAAAAGCGCCTCCAAATACCGTTAACTGTTTTGTCAGAATTTTAGGGTAAGTGGGTATGTTCTAAAAGTTAATTTTTAATTCGTTAATTTTTAATTCATGAGGCAAATATGATATATCTAGACTTCTTTCTAAATAAATCAAAATTATAGAGCTTTCTTTCCAACAATGAACTAAATTTCCCATAGCAGTCTTGTTTAAAAATTTAACTTCTACTACAACATTGTTTAAATTATTTTATCATTTGTATGAAATTTTACATTCAAAAGTTTGTAATTTATACGACTTTCAATTGACAACGGCATACAATCAAAATTTTAAATTTTCGAATTAAATACCCTCATCCTGGCTACAACGAATTCATTCTATCACTGAGAAGTTGGTAATTGAAAAGGAAAATTTATGGGTTCTTCCATCAATATCAACAAACTTTCGCATGGGGACTTTAATCTCCTCCTCAAACATACTGAATTAGTTCACTGAGTTTATAGTTTAATTAAAATTTCACCCATGAAGCTAAACCAATCATCAATCGCTCTCTTTCAGAAATTATCCTCCGTGTATCCTGATTAAGTTTTCAATTAACAATTAATTAAAAGTTTCCTAGAACCACTAGCAAATTCATTAACTGTCTCATGATCTTTTTCTAGCACTTGTCCCTTTCTCATGCATTAATTAAAGCGACATTTTAAAGCTTGATGTAAGCTTATTCCGAGAAAATCCAGGACACAAACAGCACGTTTTAGTCTCGGCTGCCACATTAATGCTGTAAATTCTCCTCTAAATTGTACTACGTGTGATTAAATCTTGCACCGGAACATTTTATGTATTTGCTTTGGAAACCCGACCTTTTTTTCTTGTGTTCTCCACTCTATTATTGACCTCGAGCTCATTATTGTTGTGTGTTCGCTGCCAGTTCGTTACACTACACATGCATTTATTCCACGGTGCCTTAATTGTTGCATTTATCGTCCTTTGTTACTTAGGAAATTAAATCGTGTCTGCAGGATTTAATGAGGTTCGCGGTATTGCGAGGGGCAGTTCACTAAATTACGACGTACTTGCAGGCCATTGTGAATAAATTTATGGAAGTAAAGCGAGTGCGGAAGCGTTCATTTAAAACAAATAATTATATTTAGTTCAGTATTTGCTTATAAACCGAATGCGGCATCTCAATGCCATTTTAGTTCTCCTGTCAATGAGCTGATGCAGAAATCATTCTGCATGAACATAAACTGGCCACGGATGTCCGCGATGCTGCTGACCAAAACGATTGGTTAGCGTAATGGTTTGGAAATTATATGCGTCAAATTTAAGGGACCAATAAACTTTTAATTGGTATTCGATTTGATGAGTTTTAGACCATTTAGCAGATCATACGTAATAAAACCATTTATTTTCAATGATGAATGGACGCATTGTTTTGAAACGTCTCGAAATATCTACTCTTATTATACACGACCATTTATATGAACATACAAAAGACATTTAATGCTTTGATATTTGCCGCAGCTAAAATATATCTGCCAGTAGAAGAAAAAAAAATGTCTAGCAGAATTATTTGCTTTTTTCACTCAGTTCGACTTCATGTTGGTGTCATATATGAGCATTGCATACGATGTGATAAACTAGCTCGCTGAGAATATTTTTAATTTGCTGTAGGAAAATACGCGATACATGGTCGTTTCATTTTCCCTAGCCGGTACATGTTTCAATTTGAAATCCTGCAGCGTCATGGCAGTTGAGTTGATGACTGACGTTATCATCAAGAACTCATCACTCATGCCTAATGACGATAACTATCGTGCTGCTGCATGTGTTTGTCTGAAATTGGATTACGCGTGCACTCTGCTTTATTAGCCACTGAATCAAAATAATGCGGTCGCCAGGAAAAATCCGAGGTTTTTTTCTTCTTATTCGGCGTTGCAGATAATAATTAACTTTTATCGGCATTTGCAGGTAAAGAATATTTTCTGCTATTCAACATTGATTCACAGATAAAACTGACGCATTTATTTTTTTCGTATGAATTCGGTTCCGAGTCAAAAATTTTCATCGATTCCAAATAAATAATTTTAATATCGGCAGCACATATCTGTGTCAAGCGTACCAGAGATAATTTGACAGTTTCTTGATTTTGTCGAAAGTTCTCGGAATTGTTCTTTATTAGATTAAAATTAAACAGAATTATTATAACATTATTCGCCTAAATTTTTCGATTAAACATTCTATAAATTCAAATATTTAGGTATACTGCGTTCAATTTCGTATTTTGCCCATTATAATTTTATGCTGTTCTTACCCTAACTAAAGCAGTGATAACAAATAATGTGCCTCTTCTCTGATAAAAATCAAGCCACGAAAGTGACCGTCGTAACTCGTTGATTATCTGAGCAGGTTGATAAAATCCTTCAGTGTTTTCTTTAATAAAAAGTTCAAGCTAAACAGACGCTCCTCAAAACCAAGCAAAATAAGAGCTTTCGTCCCGTTGTGTGTGTTTCTAGCGGCAAAATTTGTTGTCTGGCCGAGCGAGATGGGCGCGGGTGTCGAGGTATTTTCCCTCCTATTACTTCAGCTGGGAATTTTATGAAGAATTTTTCTAAAATTCGTGAATTCCATGCCAATCACTTATTTGTTATTTTAATAATCGAATAGATTTAATATTTCCTCCTCCTTATTTCAAATTCATTGACGCACGTCACTTGTTTCACTGATACATTAATACATTAATAGCAGATCTATGAAATTAAAGTTACATCCTGTCATTTTTTTGCATGCAACAATATCTATCATAGACATTTAGGATGACCTGCACTTTCAGACCTTCTTATTCCTGCTGCACTGTAAGCTGCTGGAAGCCTTTGAGATCTCCAAGAAATGTCTTAGTCGGCGCAAAAACATTTATCCAAGTTCTTGCTCGTTTTCATCGAGCAAAGGAAAAAAAGTTTAAGAACTTTCGGCTACAAGCAACCTCATTAGAAGTTTTTCCATTTATACGACAATTTCCTCCTTCAAATATGAACTTTTCCCAACTCCTGATAGATTTTGTCCGGTGTAAACTTTTCATTTTTTCATTGCTGTTCTCAGTTTTGCGTCTCAAAAATCAGAAATATCATTGCTTTCTGTTTTTTAAAGAAATTTTTGTATAATGCGGAGGTTAAAACTGAGTTTTTACGCACCTAAAACCAAGCAGAGTTTATTATTGTTCTCATTCAGACCTGCAAAATCATTTAAATCATCGCTTACGAAACCTGTCAGATGTGGACCTCGTTCGATGTTAATTTCACGAGCCCGTACTTCGCAGTTGACCTTCAAACATGTTCCTCGAGTTTAATGACGCCTGGTTTACAGGTACAAATCAAACACGTACTGCAGATTTGAATGACAGCTGATTTTACCGTCAAAATCTGAATCAAACACGTACCTCCGAGTTCAGTTAGTTGGGTCTCATACATATTCATTCATATTCACTTGTTCTCTGCGATCACTTATTCGATGCAATCCATGCACTCTGAGCTTTAAAAACTCGAATCCCTTCCTAACGTTGAAATCCTACCGAAAATTAAGCTCCAAATCTTTGATATATGTCAGGGCCTCATCTATGATTTTTTGTAGGGTCAATAAAGAGATTATTTTAGTCTTGGAGAAAAGCTGCAAGTTCAATTAAGCACTTTAAACTAAGATATCTTGAGTGTTATATAAGTCGGAATAAAAATTTAATGTTAGTTGCAGGAGGTCAAAAACCTTCATATCCGTCGCCAGGAAAATTGTATTCATTTTGTGAATGACATCAATTGTTGGGAACTTTTGAATGGCGGCATATGGTGGGTGGAGTTTGAAGTTAGTGGGCTTCTATTTGAAAATAACTGTTTGAAAATAAATAATCACTTTGTAATTCGTGTGAAAATCAATGAAGCTTTAGCTCATCTTGTATATCGGACGAATATGGGGAAATTGTCCCTTGATTTTTTTCTTGTTATCATATCTTATTACTCATTTTCTCGTAGGTTAGCTCATCCTCATCCAGAATTAATTTAATTTTTCCCCAATTACATGATACAAGTATTTTCACATTAATTTGAAATGATATTTTGGCTTCAATGAACTCAGTTCGTTGAAACAATAAGGAACGCGTTTTTAATCAGCTTTTTTCATTTTTGGCTTTGAAAAATGAAATGAATCTTTGCGGCATGAATGCATCGAATCCAAACTAGCAGAGAAAAAACATACTTCAGGAAAAAACACTTTATAAAAATTTGACAAACCTTTTTAAGTTGCCATCAATTCATGCCTTTAAAACGCCGCTCCCGTGCTCGCGTTTTTCGTCCGTCTCGGCTTAATATTTGTGTTAAATATTTTATTTTTGGCCTTAAATTTGCCGGCCATGAAGCCACGAGGCCGCGGCCACGGGGGTCGCGGAGGAAATGGGAGCGTCTGAACACTCGCCGGACTTTGCGACGCACGTCCGGTCACTTAAACGACTTTCCGTCGTAAGATTTTTTACTTGTAGCGTCTGTTATTCGCCTCATTTTCCTGCTGTGTAGGAATTTTAGAGCCTGTACTCAACAAATAATAACCAATTAAGGCCTCATACCCATTTCTGAGAATAAAAGGCACAGGTTCGGGCAAATGCATCGATACGATAGCCACAGTCAAGTAAAGGTTTGCATCGAACCTAAGTCAAGAGGCACGCTGCTCTCAACATCAGTATATTAGCATCAATATAATCAGAGCCGGGCAGCGCTACTTTGAAATGTAGCGGTCGCTACCGCTACCGCTACATGCTCTAAATGTATCGGGCTCTACCGCTACCGCTACAATTGCTTAAATGTAGCATCGCTACCGCTACCGCTACATGCTCTAAATGTATCGGGCTCTACCGCTACCGCTACAATTGCTTAAATGTAGCATCGCTACCGCTACCGCTACATGTAGCGCGCTACTGCCCACCTCTGGCTAACAACTAACATGTTGACATTAGTAACAGGCTGAGGTTGACAGCATTACACTGAAATCTTTCATATAGTTTTATTCAGTAATTTATATTATGTATGTATCATGCTGGTTTTTAAATAGTATTTAATACTAAGTAAAATCTAAAGGCTTCATCTATAAATGTAGCGGTAGCGCTGTAGCGGCAAAACCTCCTATCGCTACTTAAATATGTAGCGGGCGCTACCGCTACCGCTACAATTGCTTAAATTTGGCGCCGCTACTGAAAATGTAGTGGCCGCTAGTAGCGGCCGCTACATGTAGCGCGCTACTGCCCACCTCTGACTGTATAATAGCTTCAGTATAATAGCATAGGTATATTGGCATCCGTAGATGTGCAACAGTAGATTAGCATCCACATCGTGGTTCAGTCATACAGGGCACTGCATGATGTAGCGCACATCATCTAGCACCAGGTAAGCATCACAATGCATAAAACCTCAGCCATGTTTTGCATGCACTACCTAAAGCTTCACTCATGTAGCGTCCTGCATAAAGCCTCAACCATGTTGCGCAGTGCATAAAGCCTCAGCCATATTGTGCAGTGCATAAAGCCTCAGCCATGTTGCACAGTGCATAAGGCCTCAGTCATGTTGTGCAGTGCATAAAGCCTCAGCCATGTTGTGCAGTGCATAAAGCCTCAGCCAAATAGTGCAATGCATAAAGCCTCAGCCATATACATAGTGCAATGCATAAAGCCTCAGCCATATAGTGCAATGCATAAAGCCACTGCCATATAGTGCAATGCATAAAATCTTTGCTTTATAGCGCAGTGCATAAAGCCTCTGCCATATAGTGCAATGCATAAAGCCTCAGCCATATAACGCAATGCATAAAGCCTCAGCCATATAACGCAGTGCATAAAGTCTCCTCAGTCTTCAGGTCTGAGTATCAAGCCTTATTCATTTTGCCGCAAATCAATTGCGCATTCCAGCCATCAAGCTAGAGAGGCTCGCTGCAGGACGAATGATAAAATGTTCGTCATTTTTCAACTTGGGCCAGAAAAAGTAGTGGGGCTTTCAGACGTCGTGGGGATTATGCGAGGTGTCTCTGTGACGCCTTCTCGTAAATATCGCCCAGGAGTCGTAAATCTCAGCTTATATATATTGATGCCCAAGACCGTAGTCAATAAATAGAGCCTCCGTATTCTTCGGCACGCTGTACTGAAGCTAGAGCCCCCACTACCTAATAATACTATGGCCGAGTTTGCGGCGGCTTTTGCTTTGGTATTGATCATTTTTCGGAGAATTTCAGGAGATTTATCCTCCGAGTACTTGCCATCCTGTCAAGGAGGCCACGAAGGAAGTATAGAAATCCGAACTAATGACGGAATTCAACGGACCGCAAGCTTGACATTAAATAACGAATAGCGTGGTTCAGTTTTGGTCTATTATTGTTTTCAGTTTACAACTTACTTCGAATAAAATAATTTTTATTTGATCTTATCTTGATGAATAGGAATCATTTTTAGTGTCAATTTGTCCGCATAATTGTTTGGCAATTTTATATTTTTATATCATAATCAGACGCAGTTTACTGTTGTCTATTCTGTGCTGGAATCATTCTTCAATACTAATTTTTATGTTACAATCCGCATGACTTATCACACTGAGTCGCTGCCCAGATAAATTTTACCTTTGTTTAACATTTTCCTTCATTTTTGGGTTCATACTCATTCGACACCAAAAAATAATCCGGACCTCTTCGAGAATGTTTAATTAAAAGTTCCATCAAGTGCTGCGTGGTTTGAAGGTAAGATTACCTCAAGAAGCGCGAGGCCTTCAGATCCTGATGATTTTCACGTGTTGTTATTTCATCTTCTTTGAGGGCCAAGGTAAACTTTATAAATTGATCTAAGGCCTTCGTGAAAACACCATTTATTCAAACTTCTCTCAAAAATCGTGAATCGTAGAGATATTTTCTCATGCCAGTTGTGTGGTGCGAGAGTTCAATTTAGATAACGATGAAACATATGATGAAGAAACATGAGTTCTGGCAGATATTTGCGCGGAACTTTGTGTCAGACGATAAAAACATGAGCATAAATGTGCCTTTTTTTCATCATGAAATAGTTCTGCTATGTGGATCTTTCCGTTTATTTCCAAGCTTGTGAAATATGAGCTCCTACTTGAGTTTGGTTTCGTAGCACTGAAATTGTAAAACTCCTACAGAAAATTCAGCACAGATAAAAATATTCTCCCTTCTAATTTTATGTTACTTGCAAGCTTCCAACTGATAATAATATACGTTTAAAAATTACTTTTTAAAGACAATACTTCTATAGAATCCAGTGTCTCCAAGGTTACAGATGTAGAATGAATTTCTAATTTTATTTTCTAATATTAAAAAATTAATTTTTCAATTTTTTTAATATATAAATTTTTTCCAAAATTATCTTTTCTGTCAATTGACTCATGTATTGCCTCCAATTTCACACAAGCGTGCAAAATTTAAGATCAATTGGACAGGTAAAGCTGTGTCAAATATCAATTATAAGATTTGTAGCTAACAAAATTACTTTTTCAGTTTTTTATATTAAAAAATTTTATTTATAAATTATATATGTTGTCTATTGATTCATGCATTGTCTCTAACTTTACGCAAGTGTGCAAAATTTCAGATCGATAGGATAAGTAGAAGTATGTTAAATTTCGATTATAAAAATTGTAGCAGACAGACAGACAGACAGACAGACAAACAAGAAGTGAAATTAAAGAGCAGTGTTGTAATAAAAATGGGATGATTTCACCGATGTTATGATGGGCTACGATCGAGTATAACTGTAGTTTGATCCGAGTCAACATATTTTGTGGTTTTCTTACTAATAATATAATTTCATAAAAAAATTTTCATTTAATGGTGTAAATATGATATGACTGCAAAATGATATGTGATTTTCAGTTAATTATGAAAATGTGTTCCTGAGTTTTCATGAGAAATGTGTCCTATGATGAGATCGACAAAAAGCAGCAATGAATATTCTATAAATGACATTTTTGATTGCAATTATTAATATAAGTGTTGCTAATTTTAGCTAATAAATGCACTAAAACTCATAGAAATGAGAGTTTATGTACAAAGTTCAACTCAATGTCAACGACAAAATCACAGTTAAATTATAAATTTGTTAAACAATCAAGATAGACCTCTGTTGTTCTTCCTAAATTGAAAGAAACAAAATTTTATCATTTAATTTCAAATGTTTACGTCTCCGTCACCATGGAAGCTTGGCATGCAACAATGAAAATAAAAAAGATGTTTTCAGAGTCAGAATATTTCTTGTAAGTCGAGCGAGACTTTCAACAAATCAGGAAATTGAGAACCTGAAGCACTCGACTGAACTCGACTGGATCATTGGATGCTTTTTACTCGCATGAGTATTCGGTACTTGAATACTGGTAGCAATTCCCGTAGACCTAATTCCGAGCTCCTACTACCTACTTATTAAATTCTCCCATTCCACATTATTCCAGGTATTATTATTCCTGCTCAATAAAAGGTGTATAGAACACTAAATTACAGCACAGCATATCCCATATTTATGATTCACCAAGTACAAGTTCGTTTTATTTATATAAATTATTCCATAATCTATTATCTCCCTTTATTGGCCTCCGAACTCAGCAAAAATTTACGGACACTGCAGATTCTGATTTGGATTATCAGAAGCTGGGGCGACTCTAAATTTTGTTATGGAAATTTTTATCTACTTTTTACCCCGAATGATGCAATTACAATAATTAAAACTTTCCCTGAACGTCACCAGCCTTTTTCACATCCACATTATAAGATTTAATACAGCAGTATGCAATTCCAATGGTGTTTTCAATCTGACAAACCTCATAAATGATAAATAAATAAATATTATTAAATAAATCTCATACTAAACGGGAACGAAACTCCCGTCTGAATTCATCGCATCAAACTCGACCAACCACGACGTGCGATAGTTCAGTTGCTGCAACAAAAGAGTTTGGCTTGCGAAGTTCTTCTTTCTCGAGAAGATATTCTGCTTTTCTATACACAAATTCCTAATATTTTGATATTCTTCTTAAACGACGCATATACTTTTTCCCCTTTGATATAAACGCCTTCCCATTTGCATTGAAAGTTTTGAATCCTGCTTTTAGTTTCGGTACATTTTGTAGGTCTAAAGAAGGTTTTTTGTATTAAAGAAGTAGCAAAGAAGAAATGATTTTGTAAATCCAAATTTCCGACGATGGGTTTACCAGTGAGTTGATCCTGCATATTTAATTTTACGTTTTTCATTGACTTATATGATATTTTCCTGACAACTATATTCTCAACCGAACTTTTAGGCATATTTTCTACCCCAACATTATATCGAAATAGAATCCCAACAATTCTCTGCTTATGTCTTTTTATTATTCTTAATTCTTTTTTTATTCCTAATTTTTTTATCATTCTTATTCTTAATTTTAATGTCTCTTCAAACCATCACCTCTAATTGGCCTTCAAATTTGTAGAATCGACGTTGCAGAGCCGCAGAGGTATGCAGCCACTGTATTAAACGTCAAAATTAAAGGATTGTGCATATGTTTAGGTGCATTTTGAAATAGTCTTCATCTACAGTTATAGCAATCATCTTCGAACTGCAGCAACTGTTCGAGCTACAGTGCCCTGAAGCAATACGTGTATTTTCAAGAGTGAACAATCAAGTGATTCAGCAAAACTTTTCCTAAATATCCGTAGAAGTTCACTTCAAACAACGCCGATGGTATCATTTAGTTCGAGTAGCTCGAGGGTGGTTCCTAAAGTCACGACAGAAAGCCATCCATCTCCCGCCAAACTCTGCAACAGGCAGTTAATAACTTCCTAGCTGCAGCCTTGGCATATTAGGCTTTGAGGTAAACCGCTCGTAGGCAAGAAGGCTCCATTTTACATATATGCTTAGTGTACAAACGCGTGTGCAACATCTACGGCGCCGGTAATCGATCGATATGGTAGAAAATATCGGTTTCCATTAGTGGAGTAATTGAATGCGAAGAATTCCAAGATGAAAATCGAAATGAAAATGTGACTATCTTTGAATTATTTGAAGCTTAATCATGATATCGCGTTCCAATCAAGGATTCCCTCTCTTAAAATACGTACCTAGATAGATGCTACGTACGATTCGCGTTGAGAAAAAGTTGGGATATCATTTTCCAAGAATTTCACGTGAAATATTATAAGAGTCAATAAACTTATCTTTTTTATCGCATTTTCAAAAATCAAGGTTATTGATCAACGTAGAGATAAATATTAGGAATTTAATCGTTTATAAAACCTTACACTTTGTGATGTTCCATTTTTCATGAATATGGATGTATGTATAATGTATCACTGTAAGTATGAAGGTATTGAGTTTTTAGTAAATGACAATTGTTCTGAAATGATTCTCAAAACGTGCAAAAATTTAGTCGATTTTCATTCCTATTAAATTTCCCACGAATAATTTCAAAAATATGTCCTGAATTTTATAATCTCTATTACGTTTGCCCTTCCACTAAATTATTTCTGAAAAATGTAGCCAGCGTTTAAGCATGAAATGCAGACAGTGTGATTGGAAGCGCTGTTCTCTCGCTGCATACCGCTGGTTGCCAAAGCAGTTCTTACAATTTACATTTCCCCTTTAAAAAGAACTCTTTTTGAGCCGGGACTTAATTTCTAGCCGCTTACAC
Organism: Hyalella azteca; assembly: GCF_000764305.2. Classification (NCBI taxonomy): domain Eukaryota; kingdom Metazoa; phylum Arthropoda; class Malacostraca; order Amphipoda; family Hyalellidae; genus Hyalella; species Hyalella azteca. Next base: position 294,649 of record NW_025943148.1, on the reverse strand, counting down.
CCCCACTGAGTCCGCATAAAATTATACTTCCTCTCTCTTAATTTCAGGCCTAAATGAAAGCCAGCGTCCATTTTGCGTAGGAACGGAACTTCGCAAAAGCCCTTATTCAGCACTATTCGCTTAGAGTTTCTTTAATATCTTACTTATTTAATTACGACAGCATTCCGCTGCTAAACGCCATAATTTGAGCTTAAGAATTCCCTGTAGATTAAGCATTGGATTCTATTAAAACCTTTAATTGATGAAACTGCAATAGGTTCATCAAATAAAATAAATACCGTCGGCGTGTTTGTTGGTGACGCTACGAAAAATTATTGCATTTTTATCGTGTCGGGGATTAGCAGAACCTGGATTCTTGTCGAGGGATTACCAGAACCTGGATGTAGGTAAGGTTTGAACCAAACCTTTACATTTTATTTGTCATTTGGTGAATATAAATTAGGAATTTATGAAATCTTTTCCATATTTTAAAGGAGAGTAGAATGGGACATCTATCTTCTACATAAAATCCGGATTAGAAAGGTCTTCAACTAATTAGAAGACAGAATCTCTATTATTATTCACAGGTATAGATATTTATGAAATTACAAGGTTTGGATTTCAAAATTGCAGGAATAGTCGCGCATAGGAAATGTCGTGCTTTAATTTAAATTACATTTTAAATAAGCTAAACTAAACTAAACTACATTTTTAAACTAAAAATCAAAATCAAGTTATTCTGTCCGGTCTGAACCCTAGATTTATATAATGCTCTCGGTTCCTTGCCGGAATAAATAACGGTCCAACTTTTAACCATTAAACTCCCTTGATTGAGGTTTAAAAAAGCTCCCCTTTCTTACCGGTTATGGTTGTATGGAACATTTCTTAAGACCCCTTTGCAATGCGAAGAACTCTCCTCGTCGCACCCGAGAAGCGTTAACTTGCTTTGACAGCTGAAGCCTGCCACTGAGACGCTCTCAGTAATAATGTGTTGGCTTTGCGCGTCTTCGTATAATCGCATTGTCAGAAAATGAAAAGCGTGCGTAAAGGGCACCCCACAAAGTTTTGAGATGACGAGCGCTTTTCTGAGCGTCGCTGCCTGGAATGATGATGGCACAAGCACCGCTTCTTGATATGCTGGAGACTAGCCTGCACGGCTGGCTTCCACGCTATTTCCTTATGAAATTACAGGACATTTTTATTGCTGTGCCTGCATGACTTGACTCAGTTGTTCTTCTCTTGTTAACTTGCAGTTATTTTCCAGAACTTCCTTCAGTCTGTATGTACTACTTGTTTTGTTATAACCTAGGAACAATAAAAATTATCTCATAAAGACGAACAGAATGCCAAAAAATATACAAAATTACCATTTCTTCATGGTAACGATGCAACACTAAAATCTCCTTCAGTAGATCTTTTAGAAATATATATAAGTAATTTCAGTCCTATGTTACACATTTTGAAAGTAAATTGCAGAAAAACAAATTCGGAGGGTTTTTAATTATTTGCAAGTGTTCGTTTCATATGCGGTAAACAGCTTGCTAATATATTTTTTCCAGCTTGATAATATTAATTAATTTTTTGTGCTTGGAGCGATTTTTCTGGTATTCACTTATTTTAACAATTTTTTTGGAGGGCCAGTACAAGGTTTTAATCCTGACGAGTTGCTGAGATCATCAATCTTCTCCTCGGATCAGGCCTTTAGATACGCCAGCGCCTGAAAGTAATTTCCCTGCCAAGCTTTTGCCAAAAATCCTCCGCATGATGTCCGAACCTGACTCGTGGTATCGAGGCTCCACTCATATTGAGAACATTTTATTTTGAGTTTACTGCATGGAGGTGAGATATTTCTTTGAGAGAAGCATATTAAAGGCATTTTCTTTTGAGTTTACCATTAGTATACAACATATTTCTTCCATGACGTTCAATTTCCTTAACTGCTGATGTTTTCTAGTTTAACTTGTGGATGTGAATATTATATAAAGGCTTTAATGTAATGTTTCAATGGTTGACTGGCATTGATGGAAGATTTTATTAGCGTCTTGCAGTTCACTCGGGATTTCATGTTTCTGAATTGTAATTATATTCAATGGAGATTATTATTGAAAATTATCTAAGCGATCACCCAATAAAAATTTCGTCGACAATATTTTCACAAAAAATATTTCAAATAAAAATTCAGGTAGTGAATAAATTAAGATGTTCTGAAATTTTTGAAAAACTGTTTGGAACTTCGGCATCAGATTGATATTTCGTTTTATATACCTTTACTTGCTCGTTGCTAGAAAACATATTTTCTCTCGAACGTGCCTGAATAAAATATTTATCCAGCTTTCAGAAATTGCTACATGGTTTACTGAACCCAAACAAAATTGGCTACTCTTTAGCTTGTTATGCCAGCGATTCAATGACATGGCTTGTGCGCAGCTGAAATTTACAAACGCTTTTTCGTACCACAGCTTGGTACGAATTCAAAATATTTATGAAAGAGGGAAGCCGATGTCATATTTCACATTCTGTGACAGTGAGCTAATTTGATTTCATGAGTTACAAATTTAAATCATATTCACTCACATCCAATTTTTATTTTTTATACAAAAATCTGCTATTAGTTTTGCTTTCATTTCTTCTTTGATGAGAGCTTCTGGATTAGTTTTATGAAAATATCAGTTGAGATGACTTATTTGGATAAATAATTTAAAATTTGGACATGAAAATACTTTAATCTTCTAAACTGAATGTGGGAAATTAATTATCAGGAGGGATTTGTTTGACCTTTAGGTGTCATTTTATTTCAGTGCAGTAATTATGCTCAACAAGTAATGCGCTCGCCACAGCTTCCGCTGAGACATTAATGTTCCATTAATTAATTTCATTCGCTAAAATATTCGTGCTGCTTCAATTATCAGAATTAACGTCTAGAGAGTGCACGTTGCCGACATCTTTTGTCAGACTTCAATGACAGCAGCTAACAAAAAAACGTATTTTATCTTCAACTTGGAATTCTAATTCCGACATTTCAAGAACCTTCCAAAAAGAGACGAAGAACTGGGACCGCCGGAAAAGTTGGACATAAAATTTTGAAATTCAAGGAAATAATGCAGAGATAAATACTCCATCGATCAAGTCAGAAACAAGAAGCCTTCATTTAAAATGACCAAACATTTTTATTATTTCCTGCTGTCTGCATTAAATTGAACTAACCTCAATTAACTTTTTGAGTTGAAAATGGCAAAAGAAAATATTTATTATGGTTATCCTTCGTTTGAACTAATTTATTTAAATATTCCTCTTGAACCTGAGTGATTACAGCGAACAAAACTCGCTCGCCTTTCATCGTGATGTGATGAAGATGAATTGATTGGTGAAGATGATTAATAGATTCATAGAAGCGCGAAAGGCGAAACATGATTAATTTGTGGAATTTAAAATGTTTTTAATGAAGCTTCTTATGTCAATGTCATTCACGAGTTCATTTTCACTGATAAAGTTGAAGAAAAAAATAATTTTTCCTTCGTGTGCAGATTGTTACTTTTTTCGGTCCTCTTAACACCGAAAGCATTTTCATTTTATAATTCGTCGTTATGACGTAATCGAATCTACAGTAATTGTTCTGCGTAACGTATCAAATTAAATTGAAGCGAAATTTAATGACGTAAATTTTTTTTGATTGTCAAGCCAGAATCAGCCTTGTGTCACACAGGCCATTTACCGAGTCTGTATTTAATGAATAATTGATTATTCGTATGAAATATTATGTTCGTGAGTGAAGGGTGACTTGAGTAACATTGCATAGTTTATTCAATAATTGAAATAGCTAAGTTAATCTTCGTTAAACTTCTACTATGGTTCATCTTCGAAAGTCGGACACAAATTCCGTTCCTAGAACATGAAATTTAAAGAAATTTCATACATTCTTCATCATCTTCGTTTCTTAGAGCCACATCATTTTGTTTCTGCTAAGAAGCAGAAAATTTATGAGAAATGAATTCTCAGTTTTAGACTTCCGACTTGGAGCGCTTAGCAGGAATTCACCTTCTACATTGCAGTTTAAAACAGTGCGCATTATTTTCATGCAATATGCATCATCAGGTCTTCACTTTAAGATTCAGGAGGACAATATGTTCTAAGTTAATACAGGTAGCTCAAATAAGCAACTAAAGAGAATCAATAATTATTACCAGCTGAAATACCAGCGAGGATTCTAGTGTGATGTCTTGGTTTGTCACATCGCGATAAACCCTTATAGCAGATGCTTTGAAGTGTGTATATCAATATTATAAGACATAATTCGAAGTTTCATTAAAGCTATATGGGGTATTCATGTCGAATGTTGTTAAGTCTTTGCAACATAGGACTTTGGTTCAAACAGGTTTTGCTGCGATTAATGTTAAAGTTAACGCGTGAACTCGCGAATGAAATCACCCTAGCTAAACCTGAGCATTGAAGGAGACAAATTGGTTCATTTCATAATATTTTCATTCGCTGTGAAAAATTTGAGAATTTTTGTGCCTTATGTGGCGCTGGCATTCATATGTAAAACTGATAACGACGACCAAATTTTGAAATTGTTTGATTCTGGTAATAAAATTTTTTGTGCTGTAAATTATTTCGATACATCATTTGTAACATTTTGAAAGTATATCATCTTGCACACATTAACCAATTTTCCACTCTAATGCAGGCTGAAACTTATATTCTTTGTTCATCTATTATCGAAGCACACAGTAAAACTTCCTTTAAATATTCAGAGTCGTTCTCTCATGACCGCTGGACTCGTTTACTCAGAGATGATGGATCATAATTTTGTCTTGATGAATGTGATACTTGTGACCCCACTCGAGTCCAAACCTTGAGTGATAGCGGTCAGTTGGACCACACGCGATAAAATGCATGGCAGTCTATTTAAACCGGACGGCTTCTATCGGCCATACCAAATTTTTTTTTATTTCAAAGGTGCGGTGTATTTAAACCAGACGGCTTCCATCAACCATACCAAAATAATTTTTTTTATTTCAAAGTCATGAAATATTTTCCCAAATACAGTCCTTGCAACAACGGTTTGTGAACTACACGATTTTTTGCTTTATTGATGAATATTGCAGGCATTTTTACAATCATTGCATTGCTTGAATGTATTTATTTCTCTTGAATAGTTCAATGTTTTATCTCATGGTAGCAGATATTTTTCACATTAGTTTATTCGTTGAATATGTAACGGTAGTATTTCCATGCTAACGAATAGTTCTGTATTTTCTTTTGGCAAGATATCTGCGTCAGCGAAGCATCCGTGTTGGCGAGTCATCGTTTGCCGGGTATCAATTATGCAAGTAATTCAATATCGCCGATGTTATAGTACATAAATAAATATCAAATATTTATCATTATTTATTAATTCGTATTTTTGCACACGGCATGCTGTTGAGGGTCTGTATGAGCTTAAATTTAATCTGTGTGCACGATAGCCATATCATTGTAGTATATACTGTGTACAGCCTATATTTATGACATAACAACAGCATGCGCACATGTGCAGAACGTACAGCACGTGTTCGTGTGCAGAACACACAGCACGCGCACATGTGCAGAACGTACAGCACGTGTTCGTGTGCAGAACACACAGCACGTGTTCGTGTGCAGAACACACAGCACGTTTTCGTGTACAGAACGTACAGCATGGTTCGTGTGCAGAACACACAGCACGTGTTCGTGTGCAGAACGTACAGCACGTGTTCGTGTGCAGAACACAATGCACGTGTTCGTGTGCAGAACGTACAGCATGGTTCGTGTTGTAGCTGCGCTATTTGTCCGTCATTTGTTTACCAGGTTCACGCTGGCAATGTGTGGAGTCGGCTGCGTTAACTCCAGGTTATTTCATTCGATCAGCGGTTGCGGTTGTAGTGGCCAAGACTCCGAAACGTGTATTCAGTTGAATGTCGATAATTTTTTAGCCTCAACTACCTGTTTTGTCTATTCATTTGTTGCAACCATTGTACCTCTCACGATTTCTTTTTGAGTGGCGGGTGGAAGTGGGCTCTGTATTTTAAGTCAACCTGCGTACCTAGTCCTCGTCTGAATACGAAGGAAAAGTGCCTAGTTTTCCCCACTGGTGAATGCAACAGTAACTGACGCTGAAAGTCTTAATTAGACGGCCTAAACTTCAAGCCTTGACTGTGATAACAAGCGGATGCGCTTGGGTTTACTACGTCAGTGTGACACACTAGTCTCGTTGGGCATGTTGCAAACCTTCATAGATTGGAAGAAGATACGCCAGAGATACCAGAGCGGCCAAAAGTGACCATTGTATTTGTTTAACATTAGGTTATATGCGTTGCTTGGCTTGTGACTGTACAGGTAGTGAGATTACTTTTTTGTGAGTGAGCCACCTAATGGACTTAGTTTTAGCTTCGCAATAAAATCTTGCAAGTCTCAGCTCTGATCAAATCTGGTTTTAATTCATTTTCACTATCACGGACCTAATGGACGTGATAGCCTATATATGTTGATAGCTCTCCCGCCACAGTGTGCAGAACACACAGCACGTGTTCGTGTGCAGAACGCACAGCACGTGTTAGTGTGAAGAACGTACAGCACGTTTTCGCGTACAGAACGTACGTACAGTACGTTTTCATGTGCAGAGCGTACAGCACGTGATCGTATGCAGATCACAAAGCACGCGTTCGTGTGCAGAACACAAAGCACGTGTTCGTGTGCAGAACGCACATCACGTGTTCGTGTGCAGAACACACAGCACGTGTTCGTGTGCAGAACACACAGCACGTGTTCGTGTGCAGAACACACAGCACGCGCACATGTGCAGAACGTACAGCACGTGTTCGTGTGCAGAACACACAGCACGTGTTCGTGTGCAGAACACACAGCACGTGTTCGTGTGCAGAACACACAGCACGTGTTCGTGTGCAGAACACACAGCACGTGTTTGTGTGCAGAACATACAGAATGTGTTCGTGTTTTGTGTCGCAGGTTCGAGCATTAAAGCGACCATGACGAGGCTCTCAAGCTCCACGCCCACGACGAACTCGGCTGTATTTTTAAACGGAATTTCCAGGGCAGGCCGAGCGTGTCACCGCGCAGGCTTTGCTATGCATCCAATCCCGTAATTGTTTACGTAAAAAATTCAACTGATTTTTTAGTGAATTTTAATTGTAATTACGAGTGAGCGTGGATTAGCGTTTTTTAATAATATTTATTTATTTAAATAGAAGTTTCTTGCGCAATAACTGCAGTAGCTGGAGCGTGTCCAAGCATTCCTCAGCATTATAACAAGCATCGATGATTTTCCAGCACTTATCTCTTAATCTTTTCATTTATGAAAAGCCTAAAATTTTCAGGTTACAGCGTATTACGAGTAAAGCAATACGAATTAAAGCTGTCAATGAAATTTAGCGCCAATGGTCGTTGTTTTGATCAGCAATAATATTTTAAATATCATACCACTTAATGGTTATAATAATACGATTGTAATGCGTTTTAATGTTTTATCATTACTTCTTTAATTTGCCGTAATTTCCACCATGACGTGTAAACAACGAACCTGTGATCAAGGACAAAACGTAGCCGCCTGTTTAATTCGCACTCGGCAGGTCGATTATTGTCGCGCAGGTCAAAGATCCTTCCCTTGAGGCCAGGCTGCCGTACGCTTAAGAAATTTGCATACAGTCTCAGCAAGCTCCGACCAAGCCTTATGCAATGAGGTTAGGACCTCGCTTAGGTTCCTGTTTATCGAAGCTAATTAAATACAAATAATGGCAGCGCCCTTGCTCACCTAAATAAGAGGCTTAGCAGCTCTGCCTAGCTTAGACTTTTTGCTCACAATAGAGCCGCGGAATGTAATGACTTCCTTCGCTCACCAAATGACTAGCAAGGAAAAGGAAGAGCGCGGATTTTGCACAACAATGATTCTAATGTTTTTATTTGCGGAAGCGGAACGATGGTTCGTGAAAATTCTGGAATAACTTTAGTCATGAGATTCGTGAAATAGATGCGGACTGCGTGAAATAGGTGCAAAAAAATGTCATGGAATTTTCTAAATATTTAGTAACTTTTCAAAAGATTTCGAAGACAAATGTCAGTAGAGATATGGTGGAATATCCTAAAGTGAAGATGGATTGCGGTCAGTAACTCCCATAACTTCTAGTGATCTATTTAAACCAGAATATAGATCCACTTATAATGAATATTTAATTTTTTACGTCGGCAGTTGTGAGTGTGCTCTGCTATCAATTAATTACGTTTTAAGTATATCTCACTGATATTTCTACCTACTCAAAATATCCTGCGCCTAAGGCTACGTTAAAAATCCAATTTGTATCTTTGCTATCAATCAAAATAAAAATTACTCTCCGCTCGTAGAGCTCCAGCAAATTGATTCAATGGAAGGCTCTTACTTTAACAAGCCGAGCTCTAATTAATAAATGCATTTGCGCAATGTATTTTGATTGACATCTCACAGTAAATCCTCGCTAATAATGTTTGTCATTTGAAAAGCTGGAACGAAGTTTTTACGAGTTTGTAGACTCTTTATCATGCATCAAGTTTTAAATCATAGATGGGAACAGAAGCTGTTTTTGCTCTTAAGCCTAGCAGTTTTAATTGGTATTAGTGGAGTGAATTAGTAACAGTAATAATTTAATGGATTTACTAACAGGATTTAGTGTGGATTAGTGCATAAAAATTATTTAAAATCTAGTTTTACGCATTTATATTAGTACGCATTTATATTATTCATTACGCATTTATATTATCCGTTTCGTCCGGAAAATCGTCGGATATTCACAAGGTTCATTAAAATTTTAATAGAATTGCACTCTTTGTGCACTTGTTAGAGAAGATTGAATACAATAACATTACTGTGAGTAATATAAAAATAATCGATAGGAAAATTCTCGTTTGTTCTTGCAAAAGCATTTTCTAAGCGACTCCCATGCAGCATAGGACTATCCTTCCAATGCCGAGTTCTGCAGACATCAATAATCGAAAACGTCTATCTGTATCACGTCAAAAACAGCCATCTGACAGCCATCAAACGTGAACATCCGGGCAAATGGACGAGTTTATAGACGGTCGTCTAGGCAGGGCAGGCAATCACGAAACATCGACCTAGAACACACGAGGTGAAAATTAAATGTAAACGTTAGAAGCAACTGCGTGTGACTGGAATGCGAGTGTCGAATGCATTCCGATCAGCGGGTCTCGCTTGAGGCCAAAGACAACGCACACGCTGCTGGTCGTACCGAATCAGATCCATGTTAACGCTGCATGACATCGAAATCGAAAGGCAGATAAAGGCATATTTTTAAAATTGCTATTGCTTCCTTCACCATGTGTCAAAAACTGTTTTCTTTTTCAACTCTGTGATTGTTATGTAGACTGATGAAAGTATTGAGTTTCAGTTTTAAGATTATAATTTATAGAATTACTAAATAATTCCAAGATAGTAAATAAAATTTTTAACGAGACGCTCTCTTCTTTCTGATAGACGCATGCGCGATTATATGACTCTGTCGTGAATGAATACTCATGTTATTATCGATCGATTACCGCAGTTATTGTGAATTTCAAATGAAAAATTTTTTCAACGTCTACTGTGCTCGGTTATTTGCCTCTGAACTGTCCGGTTATTGATTCGTTTCCAGATTTTTTGACATGATATTAAAAAACACCACTCTTTGGGGTGACTTCGACCACTTATCGCTAATCTAAGCAGCGTGAGGTATTGGTGCAATCTCATGCATTTGATGTGAGTGATCAAAACTGCTGCCTCGTTTCCCATGTTTGTGTCAATGTTTGTCTAAGGGGAGCTGCTGCAATCATGAACGATGTTTTTGGTATTTCATCCGGTACTAGCATACTATCCCGGCGTTGCTCTAAATCGATAATCTGTGCAATTTTAGAATCCCGTTATGTCGAATCCAGTAATCCAGAAAGTTGTTAATAATAGTGAAGCTCATTAATGTTACTAAAAACAGACCAGTTCAAACCCATATTTTACATGGAACATAGCTTTAAACCCACACACAGTTTGTGTATGTTTGGGTTTGTTTGAGTTTGAAGCCTGGCATCGCAAAAACATAGCGGCTGTTGGGGCGCGAAACCAGGATACTTATTATGTCGGGATCTTAACTGTCTCAGAAATTTCATTCTTAGCGGGGGAATAGGAAAGTATTGGTGGAAATTTAAGAAAGGCTTGGATAAAAAAGCATGTAATTTTATTTTAAACTCAGTAAATGTAAATTGCAAAGGTATTTTGCAAGATGTAAATGGCATTGCAAGCTACAGAGTTCGCTGAAGGTCATATAACATCATCAACCATTTTCCTATATTGCCCTGAATTGACGGCAAAAATCGCTGGCGGTTAAAAATTGGCCAAAATAATGCCGACTGACTACTGACGCGAATCCATTTCTAATATTCAATATGTTTCGTGCATACCTAATTTCCATGCATACCTCCACCAGTAACAACTCCTACACTACCACTGCTATTTAACCTGACCAGTCTGAACCAACGCGACACGACAGATGCACCAACATAACAACGGCAGAATAGATGAACAATTCTTTTAATCTGGAGCTGCCAGGATGTCGTACGAACCATTATCATGATTCCCATGACGTTATTCATGACTTGACTACAAAAAGTAGACTTTTTGCGGCACTTGACGGGCCGTCACAAGTTTTACTGCTATTTCGAGTTCGTTCCGAGTCGCAGTAATAATTGTTACTACAGTGCAAAGCTTTTGTTACCAATATGAAAACCTTAGGCTGGTATTTTGCAGCCCAACGACTGGTTAGTTTGCATTGAAGTATCCTGCGAGTAATTCTTCATACTCAAAAAGTCTACAGGTTTATCGAGACTTTTCATACCATGACAAGTCTTGGTAGATTGTAAAATATCATCGACATGTTTTCACTGGATTACAGGAATTCATTCGGTTACCACCAACATGTCCGTCAATTTTCATTCGTATTTTTTAGTAATTTTTTGCGCTCGTGTAATTTTAGCCTGGCAACGATGTCGTTGCGGTTAGACTGTTTTTATCCAGATTATTATGATTATCCTACATTGTTTTGCGCAGCCAACGCAACAAAGGGAAGCGATTATTGCTGCCCTGCAAATGCAGCGAGATAAAAGAGTCTTTATTAGCGATGCCTTTCCCGGACGCAAATGTCAGTTTATTCTCGTGAAAAATTTTTTCGTTTGAATCATGGGCAAATTTTGTGTATTTTTTGGTAGAAAATCATAGTAACATTTTGTAGTATGAATGTCGATGATTAGATCTTCATTCCATTGTAAATCTTTGTTGACTTGACGTTAATCTTCCATTGCGGTTGAAAACTCTGAGCTTTTTGTACGAAACCGAAAAATAACCTTAATCTTAGTTTGGACACTAAAATTCCAAATCTCGTGCATGAAACACTTTATTATTTTATCAAGGATGTTTTCTCCAATCAGCCGTAAATGAGATTGTAGGTTTGACTTCAATTCGCTTACCGCGTACCGAATAAACCGTGTCTTCATTTTTTGACAACGATCATCAAACAGGCTTAGAATTGGGTCTAGAATTCGAGTGCGAACCGATTAAGCGATATCAATCCATTAATTTCTAACTCCGAAAGTTCTGGCCCCTACCACACAAAGCCTCACATACGTATGCACTGAGACAGCTAATCCAAACATGCATTAGGGTAAGAATATGCAGGGTGCAATTTAAAAAGAGTTGCCTATTGTAAAATATTGAGCTGCAAAAATTGTTTCCACCTGAGTAATAAATAATTCTGGAATACCTATAGCAGGACCACCATTTAACTTATTCTTATGAAATAGTGAATAAAAATTACTATTAGTAATCTTATTAATTTATCATATAATATTAATGAATCACATTAATATGATTAATCAGCTCATAGAATGAGAGGTGAGAAATGAGATCAATTATCGCGCGTCTTCACTCGATCACTGCTCGTTTATGGTCATTTTCGTACTCTTCTGCAGAGAATCAATTCTACATGTAGTTGTCATAAAGTATGCAGAGCTTGCATAATAGGGAAAATATTTTTTTTTGGCCGACCTACTGTGTTTACTTCCAATTTCGAGTTTATATTCAAATTTCGTGTATATGTTTACCATCATCCTATAGATCTGCTGTGAAGTAAGGTGGCGAAGTGGTAATTTTTGACTGTGTTGGTCAAGCCCTGAGAGCTAATTGTTAGCAGTTAAAATAATGTTCTTCAGGTTGCTTCATTTTGCGTCAGGTTAATGATCGAAGTTTAAATAACGTGACGCAAAAAATTATTTAATCGCTTAGGCGCCGCACGACTTTCCCAATAGAAAGACAAGCTGGACAGTGTCATAGTTCAGTAACTTTACAGGTAGTGGAAATTTTTATGTTGGTCGAGTCGTTAAGTGTAAGTTTGGCAGCTTCTTTTTACTCGAACTTCCAAAGCCGTCGAGCGCAAAGTTTTTGTTGAACCACGAAGTGGTCGTAGATCGCGTTTCCTAAAGGCCCGAGCGAGCGGGCAGATTTTCAATAATATAATTATGTGTTCATTGAGTTTGGTCGAAAAAATCAAAGTCCCGATTGCACTTTATATATTCATTTCCAAGTCATTTAATTGAATACGAATCAAATCCCTTATAAGCTCCTCTCAATTTTGCTGCTAAAACAAGTTTAAAATCTGCTCTACACCGCGTGACAGCTCATAGAATTTTATTCAACGTGACAGAGGCGATGAATATTCTAGGAGTTTGTGCAACGCAGACAACCGATGTTGAATACTAATGCTTTCATGACCTTGCCTGTCTTGGCTATAGCTATTCTAGCGCAGCTTCCTAGCATATATATGCATTGCAAATTTACTGACCAATATTATACAGTGCAGTGAAGTGAGAGTGACTGTGTGGCACTCACTCTCATTTACTCCCTTGGCGCGCAGAGTGATAAGGCGATATTTCTGATTTTTATTTTGATCGAATTTAACGTAGGAAATGAAATTATGATATCTAAACTGGTTGGTAAGTGTTTTCCTGCTCAAAACATTCACATTATTGGAGATATATATTAGTCCGTTCATCATACGACTGAGATGATAATTTAAAACGAACGAGCGGCCATACTCGAAACTTGTTTGTCTCTGGACTACCAGTCATGAGATCTAATTCCTGATTCCCGAATCTGAATCTAGGATCTAATTCGTGTTTCCTGTAACTCTCAAATATTTTTCTTACTTCTTGTCTCTGTAAACATTAGATGCCCACATCCAAAGTTGTCTGAAGCTTCTTAAATTTTTATTATTTTGTTTTGTTTTTAACTTGGTACGTAGGAATACAGCGAATTTTTTCGAAGCGAGTGTTGACAAACTTAGAACCTTTCGGTTCTTTCTGAATAACCTAATTAATGAAAAAAATTGTCAAGAGTTTTATAATATCTTTGTACTTGCTTGCAACATCAAGCAACGTAACAACGGAGTGTGCGGCAGAATCATAGTCTCAACATTTCAAACTGTGATATTGATAATAGACCGTAAATATAATCGTCAGAAAGATACAGATTATTTTGGAAAATCATGACTGCTGACAATGAGTAGCAATCTTGTAGATCAAATATATTGTTCTGCACTCAGCAGCTTCTCCATCATTCAGTGCATGTACTATTATAATGACTTTTATCGTGGCAATACTCATAATATTATCGTGACCATACTCACTGGTGGCAATATTCATAGTATTATCGTGACAATACTCACTCGCGGCAGTACCCATAATATTACTGTAACAATACTCACTCGTGGCAAAACTCCTAGTATTATCGTGGCAATACTCATAGGTCCTGTCACATCGGCTTGTACGGCTATCGCGTGTCACGCTACAGTTATAATAAGTTGCTCTTGTATGTAATCATATTATTTTCCCAGCGCATGCTAGGTACACACTTCATCTTCCATAGTTTCGTGACTTCTAAGCCTCATCTCCAACTGACCTCATGCGCATTCAGAAAATAAATCTTGATGTTCTTCATGTCTAAACCATGAACTTGAATAATATTTATGATTACCTGTTTTTCAATTACTCATATGAATACTTTTGAATAGGTATTATCACTTGATTTGAGTAATGAGGTGTGAAAAGGGAATATCGAATTCGAATATTTATTATCTATTCGAATATATTAGCCTTGGTTGTCCACTTTTCAAGAGTGAAGGGAATTTCGGCGTTTAAGCGGTTCGAAGTTTCTGTTAAGCTTTAAAACGTTCAATAGACGCTATCGTCCTCTAATCGAGGCCCAGAATAAACCTTTATATTCTTATCGTGGGCGTCTGACGGAATAAATGCAGGTTGTTAGCGTCCTGATGAGCCCCATAATAGCGCTAGCCATTAACGGCTATCGACAGCTTTAATTTACATTTTGGCGTAAAATTTGGGTAATAAACTTAATTTGGCACAACGGATAAAAACAACAACACTCGTGAAATACTGGCGTAACAGCGGCTGAGTGATTGATGGGGACTTTCAAGCTTTACTCTGGGATAAAGTATTATAAAAATATATTAAATTAAAGCCAATAAGTAGTCAAAATTGCTTAATTGACACAAACCAACTAATAGTTGCGTGATGGCTTTAGCTTTTGGCTTGGGTGTCCACTAAATTGGGAGCCATAAATCCCAAAATTATCTCCGTTTTACGGAAATCCTTTGTAGATTTTTCCTATAATGATTCAAGGAGCAGTGTAATCGTTCCATATTCATAAAGTTAGTCAGGTAGAACTTTTGTATTCTTAATATTCTGTCTCTATTCTTAATTTTCATCTTCATATTGCGTCCGTTTAATGCAGACATATGTTATTCAGCACGTGCCAGTTAAACTGCGACCAACTTTCGAAGCATGTCTCTTGAATTAGAAAGTAAGGTTTTGCATAGAACTTTTGTTTATAATTGGCTGCGTGAATTTGTAAAGAGTTGTGTTCGTGCCTCATTTCCTTGCCTTCGTGCTAGGTTTATTGCACTTGGCTCTCCACATAAATTATAAATCTTTTTAAAAATCTCGCGCGATAAATTTCGCATATTCAGTCAATATTTGTCAATACTCAAACTTTTCCACCTCGTTCCAAAAATCTAATATCGTAGCTCTATTACTAAGTTGACGCGAATTTTTGAAGATGATGTACTTGAATCGTTTAAAAGAAAATCCAGAAACTTTCGGTGACAAATGATGATAAATTAACATCTGCTCGAAGGCTGATTTACTCTTCTAGTTCATCCTGAAAATTTTATATGTACAATTCCATAAGTTCGATAGTCACTCAAAATATCCTATGCTTAGAGGAAAAAATTAAATATTCATAGAGCAAAGTCAGGGATGATTTGAAATAGCTATTACATACATACCCTACTTCGTTTAAATATGATATTATCTAAAACATGAACTGAAACGAATTGAACGATGATAAATATGTTTTCAATGACACTTTCTCTGAATTCAGAGAAAATGAACCTTCAGAATTTTTACCAAATTCTCAAGGGACCTATTTGGCAAAATAGGTATTTGTAATGAATTCTATTAATTCGGTTAGGAAAATAAATTTAAATATAGAGTCAAAACATTACAGAAATGAAAATGATGTTGGCTACAGATTAAACTAACACATTGTGGTCAGCTTCTTTAGATGCATCGACCAATTTCATGCATTATCTGAGGACTCTTCACTACAGACGTTGTATTTTCTTTTGAATGGCGTAGAAAACCAAAATTGAGCTAGTTACTAGCCCAGGCTCCCGTCATTTTCAAAAACAATTTTTCACAATTTTTCATCACCCACTTCGAAAACCTTAATTAAATCTACTTCTTGTTAAATGTTCCTTGCAAATCTTTATTTCGTAATGGAATCCACATTGATTTCGTTAGGCGAAATCCAAACCTAAAGAAATTAAAGTTGCTTCAACGGACGTTGATACATGTTTTGTATTAATTAAGGATTACTGTTTCAATCTCCACTATTGTTGATTTACTTTAATTATACATCTGTATTTTACAGACAGTGATTCATAGATTCAGTATTTTATGTTATCTTATTTTCATTATTTTCTTGTAGTTTTTATGCAACATTGAACAATATTCGTTTGTTCGATTTTTCGGCAGCTAAAATGGTTTTTGCACAATTTTTGCAAATGTCAGCGTGAGTTTCAAGCCACCGTCGCTGCTGACCAAGGCAAGGACGAGGCGCAAATAGAACCGCAAAGCATGTCATAGAAGCATTTTCTTTATCTAGTAATAAAAAAACTGGAATGTCTTCCTGTATGACCCTTACTAAGATTTCTAGATCATACAGGTTCATGTTTTTGGCTTCTGAATCTTCTATGAGTATCCTGTAACAAGAATTAAATTCGAGTTAATTGTGTTTAAAAGGAACTGTAGGGTTTCCCCAGACAACCACTAGACGTCCGAGCAGGCCGGTGTTTTGGAAATTGCACTGCGGCCGTTTAAAGGAATTAAGCTCCATATTGTAATGCATGCAGTAATGTTCTTGTGGCATTACTACTTTAGGAATCATATGTCTCTAGTGTTTATGTATACTAACGCATTTTTATTGATTTTTAGTATTTTAATATAGATTTTTTTCTGTGGAGCTGCTAAAAAATTTAAAATTTATGACAAAATTAACAGGATGAGAAAATTTTTAGTTTTTAATATTACTGTGCATCTAATAAATTGTTACTTAGCGGAAAAACCTCACCAGATTTTGCATTTATGACATCTGAATCATGTCCTTTACTACTTTATCCAAAATTATTGCTTATTTATTCAGTCAGGGAAGTCACTTCTAAGACATATCGCGTCGATTTTACTGCGTAGCTTTTCTCGTTCAAAATTTACATCGTGCAAAAACATTCATTTGAATATTGAATTCGTTCTTTCTTTCTGTGCCTAATACTAGAACACTCGAAAGTGTTTGCATTTTGAATATAACAAACGGATAGTTTTAAGAACGTCACTAACTCGATCACCACAAGTTATGAACCTAACCGATTTTTCTAAACTGCTTCCGCACCTTCATAATAGAAGTGTAAAGTGCGAGCAAAACTTTGAAGTGAAATCTTATTAGCAGCTCTTTCATTCTTGGTCATTGTGCATTGTTCAACTTCTTGAGCTAAAATAGTAATTCTTCTGAGAATCGTTTCATGTACTCACAATGTCTATTTCCTTTGAATTTGCCGCTCAAAGCGATTCATCCTTTGTACCGCTCGATCCTATCTCAGGACTGGTCTCTAAGAGAGTGTCCTAGAAGGATAGCTTCCTCGCTTTGTATCGTAAATCCTGCATTTCCTTCATCGCACTCCAAACTCAAGAGAGCTGCTAGATAATGTGTTTAGAGGAGCTTTGCTGTTAGGATACTTCTCATAACCTACTCAAAATAAATTTAAATGGGACCTTATTTCGTGATATTCTTTAGAACCTGCTGGTTTCATCGGACTTTTACTACTGGAATAAAATCGCACGTGTGTTTACTCATCTTTCAGCTCAAATAATCACAGTACTCATGGCATAAAACGATCCTATATTCTCATAATTTGCTAATATTTCATGTAAATTTATTTATAGAAGAAAAATGGTTGTTACCCCGATGGCTCGAGGAAAAGCTCCACATTGAATTAAAAAAAATTATATATACGATCGTACATGCATATTCATACATATACATACACACACACACATGCATTGGCACATATATGAGATAAGGCATTCGATTCATAGGAACAGAGTAAAAGGCCCAAGATTAAATAAGCACTGGCTCCTGTGAGAAATTTTCCTGAGAAGATCGAGTGTGAAGTCGAACGTAAACCCTGCGTGAGATGGCAGGTGGCATGCGTTGCTTGCGATGAACACAAGATGTGGTCCGCATTGCAGCAGCGGCAGTGGTCGGTCACGTAGCCTGGTGCTTTACGAGCTTCTTTCACTAGTCCCATATTCATGTCTCACTAGTCTCAAGCATATTGACGTACACGCAATACAGGAGTATTGAAACGCTCGCGTGTTGACGAGGATTCTTCAGCGCTTGACTTTCTCTGCGAGATGAACGTCACACGCACACACGCTAATCAAGGGTTCCACAGGGCCTGTACTTTCAAAAAAAGTTAAGAGATCGTAAGTTCATCAGCCAATCATTGACGGCCATTCAAGCAAAATCCACCAATCATAGACAAGAAAATAGAGCGTAAGTACTTACGTTCACTTAGCCAGTTTTGAAAGTGATATGCGATATCTGGGTGTTCTCTAAACAAGATTGAATTGTATCCGTGAGTTGTGTTCAGTTTTTGTACAAGAAACTTGAAGCAGACACTTTATCCGTTCAAATTCCTATTCCAACGATATATGCCTTACTTCTAGCTTTTCTAAATTTGCATGTTTCACACGTGAAAGCGTGAATTTTAGGTGAATTTCCTATACAGTCTCACACTTTTTGCTCGTGTTCATGGTAAACCACTCAATAAAATCTTGTAAACAATTAAAAGGTGACCCACACTTTCGTAATTTTCTTAGTTCCACTGTCCGGTTTTCACACAGCGTCCAATGGCTTCTTTTCAAGTTCATTCGAATTCAAGAATTTTTTAGCTACAGGCTCAGATCAATGATTATTGAATGATTCATACATTTCTTCACTCCTAAAAATATTTTGGGACGATCAACTGTTTGAAAGGAAAAAAGTTAGTAAATCAGAATCCCACTTAAAATCTTGCGGCTAAGAATAAATTTATGCATCCTTTACTCATTAATGTAGAGAAAACAGTTTAAAAGCTTCTATCCTATTAGATGTTATATATTCTATGCATAAAAATAATCAATTTCTTTCATTTTTCAAGTTTCACAAAGAATTTGAAACTTGTTTACAAGCAGTTTCTCTATTTCTTCAGTTTTTAGTCTTTGTTATGACATTCTATGTATAGATTTTACCTCATTTTCGGCGGTTAACCAAACTGCATAAGACATAAAGAAGCTCCAAATGTCATGATAAAAAGAAGTCAATCATTTCGCTGACCCAACCCCGGGAAAGTTTTTGTGCTGCGCAAAAAAGAAGTTAAGGATTCTTCACTCCAAGGACATCTAGGACCCTTCGTTGAGTTACAGAACTGGCAAGGAAGTGGGGTGGTTTTACTCGACCAGAAAGATACAATCGCCATCCATTGTGCGGTAGCCCTGCAGTGGCCGCAGTTGGGCCGTGATTGCGTCTCTTCAAGTCGAGTTTCTTCGTTAATTTACAAAGCTTTCAATAGCGAGAACCTGCAACACATTTCACAAGTACGAGGAAACTTCGCAATTTCAGCCCAGCTCATCCGTTAATCACAAAGTTGTATCAAGCTTTTTTTTATTCTTCATTGCGCTCCATTTTTGCGCAGTGAAATTCATTTTCATTAACTTATTGAAATTTGAAATATTGTGAATAATTATAGTAATTCATAATTTATTGTTTAGATTTGAATTATAGATTTTAATAACGGTTTGAATTGATGTATCAATATAATCATGACGAATGGAAAGAAAAATAATGACACTAGTGTTCTAATAAATATACGATTTATTCAACGCTATGCATACAAAAATTTTACACGCAGATATAACATTAAATATGTACACAATGTTGATGCAATCTAGTGCCCGCTATTAAATTTATCAAGAAATCATTCATTAACTATTCATGGTGTCAAAAAATCCTATATGACTTATATCGTAAATTATATTTAGCAGTTTTTAGTTTAAAACTTAATATTTTAGAGCATCTAATAACGCTTGAATTAAAAAACATGTTTACTATTTCCTCGGCGCTCCTGATATAATTTGCTAATCTTGTTTCTAGGGGCATGACAGTAATAAATTTAGTTTATGAAATAGGGAGGGAGAAAAAGTGCTGTCTCTCCCAGAAACTTACTATAAAATTTATATATCAAATTTTTTATAACTTTTGCATTACCTTTTCGTAATTTTCAAATCCCTCAACAATGTTGAATACTTAACAGCTTTGTGATGAAAACCAGCTAAAAAAATATTCTGACCACAAAAAGATTTATTTCTTAAATTTCAGAAAGTCGCCTCTTCCATAACTTGATAGTAATTTATATACTTATACTCTTGAAAATGCTGTTTGGTATCCAATCAATTGGTTCTTTTTCAATTTTCTATTGAGTAATGTAATTTTTAAAAAACATTTATGTCTGATTTTTTTTTGTATCACGAAAATGTAAACTCATTTTTCGGTATAGCACAAAAAGTTAGATTATATCACACAGAAACATTAAAACCTAGGCTTTTAGGAGTTGAACAATAGAAACACTCATCTTCCCTATTCGTTATTTACAATAAACTGGAAAGGAGCAAGGTAATTCGTTACGAGATGACATAGAAGTTATAGAAGATGTACATTGATTTTTCACTAAGCTTAAATGGATAGCTGATAACAATGGCGGATACAGAAAGGATGTGCCTTTTGTCTTTTGACGAACTCCGTGCCAAGGGTTCCTCGCAAATTCCAAAGGTGAACATGTACAAAAATAGTATTTAAAATAACGTCGAGCCAAACTTTTCTCTTCCAACAAGAACTCTTGTTTCCGCTTTCAACATCGAGAAAAAAGTCTCTGCATCTTCTAGCCACTGTCACAAAACAATGCTTCATCTCAGACAAACTGAATACCCTACAAATGAACGCGCTTTTCATTTTTCATCTCGCTTCTTTGCTCTATCAAGAAAAGCACAAGTGTATATTTTTTAGTTAAATTTTTAGAGCAATATTTTGCGATGTTATTTCAACTTTTTTTTTGGTGTTTAACGTTCTGCTCATTCTGCATCATTTTCCTTACAATAAAATACATTTTTTAATTTCGTTTTAGCCTAACAAAAGAGCTACACTTCACCTAAAGGATGACTAAACCACGAATTTATGTTTAACTTCCCTACAACGAAAAATATACATTCTTAGCCGATGTTCGTGCTAAGAAAAGAGTTCTAGTCATGCAAGTTCTCGATCGAAGGCTCCATCCTGAAAATTTCCTATGCAAAAGACGAGAGAAAAAGATCAAGAAAAATTTGAATCTAATTGGCTGAAGTCTATATATCTTTGATAGAGTTTAGTTCTAATGTGGCATGGCTATGGCAAATCACGTCGAGATATAGAAGAGTCGCTGGACATTCACGTTGTTAATAAAATGATGCCAGCCCAAATACAGGCTCAGTAGCAACAGCAGCAAGTGGTTCGGCACAAGGCAGATACTCAAGCTCATTCCCAGACGTTGGATCGCAGCAGTCTTGTCTCCTGTAGAGAATATGAGTCAAAAGTGAATATTTTAATATGTGAAGAAAACTTTAGAGAAGGTAGTTATTTTTTTAATTAATCAAAAATAATTGTGTAAAAGTTATTATATAAATTACAATTACTGCAAATTAAATCCTCTTCGTTGTTTTTAAATAAATGATCCAGCATATGAAAGTTTTAAAACATACGAGTTAATGTATCAATTTCTAGCTAAAACTCCCATTTTCCCTTTCTTTCATAAACTCGTCGTTCATTTTTAATTTCATTTGCAAATTGATATTCAAAATCCCAAAATATGTATAATTCTCTTTTTTAGATGTTTAGACAAATAATTTTACGAGCAAAACATTGTCTGTGTTTTCTTTTGTCAGAAAATCTGTGAGTCGTGGTGTCATATTGAGTGCCATTAGAGAGCTGCCATATGGAGGCCTAAAGGATGAAAAACAGAGCCAGTTTTATGCGGGCAATAACGTGTGATGGCCTCCATTAGAAAGAAGGACAAGATGGAAGTATATATCTGCGGAACATCGCATATTTTCACCAAACTAGCTGAGCTCAATGTTTACAATACAATAAAAAATTCTCCTCACTCTGTGGAATACAAAATATTTTAACTGGTCTCGAATGAAAGCCGTTACATTAAACAGGACGAATAAAGCGAATAAAGCTCATAAACGAGCTTTATCTCTTATAACTTTCAATTTACCTCATGTTGGTTTCGAGCCTTACTCGCCATAGTTTTCAACGTGTATACCCAAGCTTTTTTTTAAATACTGTTGCATTTCATTTTTAATGTATGAAGTGCTCCAAAATAATAACATTCAATATCAATGAGTATTACTCTATTTTTAACATTCCGTGAAGCTCATTATAAACCTATTTTCATATTCATGTATATAGCAGATTTGCAGTCTTCGACATCTATAGTCCCTCGGACGACCTCGCAGCTATCAAGTCCTGTTTTAGAGCTTCATATAATGATAATTTTATCCCATTGAAATTCATGAATGTATGATGAGGAAAGAAAAAGTCCAGCTCCGCGTTTTAGGATATGATGTAAATTCTTCCACCAGTATATTCGCCCGAAGGAAAGCAAACAATTTTGCCCTGTGAAATGTACCGGTCTCCATGATTGTTTCCGCGAGCTCTCCGAAACTACGACCACATTACGGACGTTGAAAACATGGTTATTATTATTCATTACAACAAAGACGATGCGGATTGGTGTTCTGAAACGGAGTGATTTTATAACTTCACAACTGCACATTTTACATCCAAAAGACTGACTGATATTCAATAAATTGGCATCGCGCAATATTATGGACAGTTTTATAAGCGAATTCGATGATTGTTAAATTGCTTATTCAATGGTCTCAGCAACACAGTATTCAATTGTTTTGCACACTCATTGATTATTGGCATTAATAAACATATGAGCTCTATTGTAACAACAAGATGAATGAATTCAAATGAATTATCTCTTCCCTAAAAATCCTTTTTAAATTTGTGAAATATATGCCTAACAAAAATATTCAAATGGAAATTAAAATAGATTCCATGGTCTCAAGAGATTAGACTGCAGTCCACGTTCAAAACATTTATCTTGGTCTCGTGGAAGTTAGTTGAAGATTCGAGCGACGTAAGCGACATAACTCCTCAATCTTGCGGAACGTACGAAAACTCGAGTGCGGAACGGACGCTCTTCCCGGACAAAGCTCGGTGCCGTGAGCGAACCTCTTCTTCTTATGAGACTCGCCGCACTCAATTACTTAAGAATGCTTTAGGAAGCGCATTAGAGCTTCAACAACTATTGATCGCTGCAGGCGGCGATGCCTTGTCATTCTCAGTGGCCTTAGAGTCTTACTAATTAACACTAAAAGCTCTGAAAAGTTTATCGGCGTAAAAATCTGACGCGGAGCATTGTTGTCGAGTGTCTGACCTCTCGTTATCCATTTATCAGGTAGCTTCCTTTTCATTAAATTTCGAAATAAAAAATAACAGACAGCAAGGCTTTTATAGATGCCTTGTTGCAATGTGACAACAAACCATCAAATTGAGCAATTGAACAACTTAAAAAACGTAAATCGCAGAATGGTTCGTCTAGAATTTCGGAGAAGTGTAAGGTTTGTTTCAGAATGTCTGATTATTTATTGACACTGAATCGTCTTCAAATAGCAGATACTAACGCATTTAAGGTCTATATGTCAGTGACACTGTCCCATCGATTCACAATTTGACTGCAGCCTCGTGATGTCTTAAACGAACATGAAGCTACGGCTATCATTGCGTGCTCCATTAATGTAGGAATTACCATTATCATGAGCATAATTGTCTTTTTTGTCGTTTAGGATAAAGCGATCATTCGTAGTTTAAGTTCACCTACTAATGTATTTCTCTCAAGCTTGGAATTTACGTAACACATAAAATTCAGCAGAGTTTTAATTAACCATTTACCACCACTACACAACCTCTCATCAAACTAGCGAATGCATATCAATTTACAACGCTTATTAGCCTTTTATATCATCTCGAAAAATTTGCTTGATTCGCCACTTTAGACTATAATACGGCCAAAGAAAACATCCTTTCTTCAAACGTAAAAAATACACCACATCTCCTAAAACGCCTAATGCGCCACATATAAATTCTAACTATTTGCAGCAATCATGTTGCAAGTGCATGATTGCTTAGTACAAGAATTCGTTTTAATGCCTGCGTTGCCTACCAAATGTTATAAAAATAACTAATTTTCCAGCGCAGTCAGTTTGTGCGATGTGCTCAACTTCTGAAACGAAGACGTTGACTGTAGAATTGGTGACACCGGCCGAGCAAGTGTAGTTGCCGGCCCCTCATTATTTTAAACATACTTTATTTTCCAACGCAGTCAATTTGTGCGATGTACTCACCTTCAGACACGAAGACGTTGACGGTAGAGTTGGTAACACCGGCCGAGCAGGTGTAGTTGCCGGAGTCAGCGTAGGTGGCGTCAGCGATTGTGAGCTGGGCTCGAGTGCGTGGCTCGTGCTCCGTGACAACGTTGATACCGCCTCTCTGGCGATCGTAGTTGATCATGTTCTCGTTGTGGTACCAGAACACAAACGACGAAGGCTTGATGGTCTGAATAAAGAAGGTACAAAAGACTTAGCAAACTAACTCAGACGCTCACGGAGATGCAGAATAGAATGCTATAAAGTACTGAGTCTTGGCTGTACTGTTGATTTTTTTCTGTATCAGAAATTGAGCATTAGAAATTTAAAAGCGAAGAAAACACCACAAAAATTTAGCATATCTCTTTTGAAAACGTTTCGGAGACCAGCTCCATCGTCAGTTCGATAAATCTATAGAACACTGATAAATGCAGAAAATTAGTTTGGAGTTAATAAAAAAAAACACACACAGAAGTTAAAAACCTAAATACTGCATTAGAATTGAGCAATACAATGAAAGTGACTGAGTGAATAAAATGATTGCGTATGTTGTTTGATTGCGTATGTATGAATGTTTCAACATGAAAACATAATGCCTTTAATTCTCATGAGTTTGATAACTCATCAACAACTTATGTAGAGGATTGTACTTTTCTGAAGAAAATTATTTTTTCCTATGTGATTAAATGAGGTATGCTCAAAATTCCTGAAAGTATCCTGAAAAATCATAAAGTCCCTGTGTAAACGTATGTTTATTATCTAGTGAGCAACAAAAATTATTTAATTCACCAAAGGGAAAGATGTTATGCTGCTATACTTTATTATTTTGAACCCATTACGTTTCGTTGCTAAGTACATGAATGCACGCTGCATTTTTTTGCCTCCAATCGACTTCAGAGACGCGGTAAAATTGTTCAACCCATGTTTCGTTGTGAAATCCAAAACTAAGTCAGTTCAAGTCGTCATAGATCAAGGGCCATTTTCAAAGGTGTAATTCTATCGAGTTTTTATATTTCTATCTCAATGCATTCGAAACGTCTTTAAATAATAAAGAAAAACTGCTTCCTGAAACTTGCCTTTTGATCTACCGTCATTTGAAGAAAAGTTCCACTCCCTGATAATATAAATCAAGTAATTCTCTGGTCATCAATCGCACGTGTATAAACAATTAAATTCTGCCATCTATTACTAATCTCAATATTTATATACAATCTGAATCATATTTATAAAGCGAAAGTCCTCATTAGTTCAAGAGCTCAAATACAATCCGAGTTGTATTCTAAAACAATGCTAATCATTTATTTGAACATTGAACGGTATTACATTTAATAGTTTCTTGGAAATTCATTCAGAAAACGTATGCATGAGCTTGCTTCTTTGACTGGTCATTTAATTTATTTACTGATGGTAAATCTTAAGTATGCAAAATAATATTGTGAGCATATCAAATCATTTGAAAACATTCATGCTTAGCACTTCATTTTAATGTGAATGATTTCTATTTCTCGATTCGAAATAAATTCATTTTATCTCAATTAACGTTCTTTTTCGCGACTCTTTGTGATTCTGGTGAACGTGCGATTTACTCAGACAAATTATATAAATTTTTAATACAGAGAATAAAATAATTGAGAAAAATATAAAAATTAATAAAATAATAATAATATATACGGAAAATAAAATAATACATTACTCACCCCATCTATGACGCACACCAGGGAAATTGTTGACCCAGACTGCACATGTAATTCCTTGGACCCCAAAATGGAAGCCTTCGGGACTACGACGTTCAGGAATACTTGATAGACGTTGCGCCCTGTCTTTGTGGGCACCTGCAAAAAATCGTTTAATCTTCTGTTATTCACTATTATTTGTTTCTCTGCGTTGTTGAATTTTTTATTTTCTGCTGGTAGTAAAATCGTCATTGTGGAGGGTTTCTCGAGTTTCTAAAATTCAGTCAGTATTATTATCATCCATTTATACGCTAAAACCTTATATAATTGAACTATTTGTTAAACTTTAACTTATTAATATAGCATTTATGATACTTGTATTAGAGTCTTCCGTAATTTTACACTTATTTTCTTCGATGTTCACCTGACATTCGTAGAGTCCGTGATCTCTTCGCTGGACAAACTTGATCTGCAGCAGCCAGTCGTCGGGGTTCTCGCTCTTGACGACGCTGAAGCGCTCGTCTAACGTCTGCGTCTGGAGACCGGACGTCAGGATGTGGTAGTCCCGACGTCGGATCCACGTCACCTGAGACGTAAAGTGCTGTTCTATATTGCTCAGGCTGGCCCACTTGTATATATAAGTGCTAGTACTTATATTTAAGTTGTATATGTAAGATAAAATTCGGAATTATATTATATATTCGTTAAGATATAACTTTAAACTACGGAATCTGTTGACCAAATTTCCCTGAATTAACTCCGGAAGTAAAAAATGCTCAAACGTAAGTTAAACAGTGGTAGTGGGAAATGTAGAGTGTGCATGTCTTAGAATATTACAAGCATAGTACATATCGTTGTTGTTTCTTGTTATTTTAATATTTTGCATATCAGCAGTATAATATTACTTTTAAGTTAGAAACTAAAAACTTTGCATCAGCACTACCAGTTGATCGGAAACCTTTATG
Organism: Hyalella azteca; assembly: GCF_000764305.2. NCBI lineage: Eukaryota > Metazoa > Arthropoda > Malacostraca > Amphipoda > Hyalellidae > Hyalella > Hyalella azteca. The sequence continues at coordinate 267,789 of NW_025943148.1, read as the reverse complement.
TTATGGGTCATGGATTTATGGTTTATTTTATAGGTTTATGGTGTTTTTTAGACTTGCATTTATGTTATTTATTTTAATTCACCTGTAGACCGACCTTGACCGACCTTCTTATCGCCCAATATTTTGTAGGTTTCATTTTATTAGCATAGCATTTATGTTATTTATTTTAATTCACCTGTACACCGACCTTCTTATCGCCCAATATTTTATAGTTTTTATTTATTTAGCATAGCATATATGTTATTTACATTAATTCACCTGTAGACCGACCTTCTTATCGCCCATTATTTTATATAATATATGTTAAATATTGAATTAAATATTAAACAAGTTATTAAAGTAAACATTAGTTGAATTTTCAAGATCAGCTCCAACAGTGTTCCATTAAATTGCGTGCTTACCATGATTTTTAGTAGTTAGTTATAGCATTAAAATTGTATAAGTTATACAATGGTATCAATTAACACAATTTGGTATATAACTCTGTTAAATCTCAATAGATATTGTGTGGGTAAAAAGCACCAAAAAAGCACGATTGATTTCGGATAGTATTAGAAAACTATTTTTTCAAAAAAAATAAAAATTTATTCGCATAAAAAGCCTTCTCAGTGAAACAAACGTGAGCTTTATTGCTATCTAAAATCACTCTCAAGACATCTTCTAGGTCCCGTTTTTTTTAATTTAATGATGTTTTCATTTCAGGCAGATTCAAAAGAAACTCTTTCGTCAAAGATATAATCTGAAATGTTCTGCTTTAATCCAACTAAAGAAATACACAATGTTGCTGAAGTATGTCTGATTTTTTACTGGCTAGCGGGACCTTGAGCTCATTTCAAGCAAGGCAAAACACGAAGCTCCAGCCCTCGTAGAATTTTTAGTTGTACCACAGACTTTATCAGGCTTAGAGTGCGAGTAAGATACACCCGGTCGCTCTGTCTTGCTTTCATAGTGGGCTAGAAGTGAAGGTTCAAACCCATGGTGTTGTTTTCCAAGCCTATGGCTTGGTTTTTAAGACATATGCGTCTTACAATAGATTTATTGAAAAGATTTTTTGTCGTAACTAAATTTAACGCTGGAGACTAACTTTTAAAAAAAAATTCACACTAGTTTTAGATATTAATTCTGGTCTCTTCAATCATTGCATTAATTAATTACTGATGCTAATTTCACACGATTATTTTCGTCGATGAAAGAAGATTCTTGAAATACAAACAAGCATATATTTTCCAATTGGTGTATTTTGTTTCTATTTATTAGATCAAATCAATATTCTTCCAATAATTGTTTCCATACATTTCAAAATTGCTCTCTCAGAAATTAATTTGCCACTTCTTCAATAAACAATGAATATCAATAATTAAATGAACGTTTAACCAGAGACTCATCTTACAGACCTCTTTTACGCCAAATTTTTCGCGAGTAATTCGGCAAAATATTTGCTGATTTTCGTGTAGCTTTCTTGTGCTAAATCTTGCGACAAAAAATCTAGCAGCATTAGTGTCACGTAAAGTTTTGCTGGACGACATTTTTATAGAAATAAATCATATAAGTGTCGTCGAAGTTGGGTTGACGGGAGCTAACTCTCGTGTCTTCCGTACAAGCAAAGGTCCATGCAGTCGAAAGTAAAAATTGTGCAAGGTTGCATCAAGTTGTTACAAAATTGTTGTAAGAACTTGCATCAAGTTGTTACAATATTGTTGTAAGAACTTGCATCAAGTTGTTACAATATTGTTGTAAGAACTTGCATCAAGTTGACAATATTGTTGTAAGAACTTGCATCAAGTTGTTACAATATTGCTGTAAGAACTTGCATCAAGTTGTTACAATATTGTTGTAAGAACTTGCATCAAGTTGTTACAATATTGTTGTAAGAACTTGCATCAAGTTGTTACAATATTGCTGTAAGAACTTGTTTTGAGCTGCTGCAATATTGTTGTAAGAGCTTGTATGAAGTTGCCACAATATTGTTGTAAGAACTTGTACCAAGTTGTTACAATATTATTGTAAGAACTTGGATCAAGTTTTTACAATATTATTGTAAGAACTTGCATCAAGTTGTTACAATATCGTTGTAAGAACTTGTATCAAGTTGTTACAAGTTACATTATCGCATCAAGTTTGTTTGCTCGGACGCGATAGAAAATTTCGTCCGAATTCATTTTCTCATGGCTTATAATTTTGAGCTGTAGGGCAAATCTGTTTGTTGAAAAATTTATTCATTTCCTCTTTTGTGCCTGGGAAATTTAATTTTTTAGTCTAAAATATATAATGAACTAATGGTAACTCACCTCCGTGCCTGAGCACAACAGCCCTGGCGCCAAAAACGTAGAGCAAAAAGTAGCTTATGACAGCAGTCCACGCCTTCATCCTGCTCCTATAGTTGGTTGAGTCTGAAAGAAAAGAAAACTCTATTTTAATTAACTTTGCTTGGTGAATGATCTGCGTCAAGTGCTTCTTTTTTCGGTAAAAGTTCCATGAAAATTCATCGCACTTTGTAAACTTGACATGGCGGTATTTAAAACTGTAGCGCGTGAACTCAACAAACTTTCGTTATATTAAGAAGCTTCGTGTTTGGATGTCATTTACATTTTGATCATCTGGCCAATCTTGGTACTCTTTTACCTAACTTGCCACTTCTATGGAATTATTTAAAGAGATTTATTAAATCCAAAAGAACAAACGACTTGATATTGTACTTATCCAATGGGAATTATTTCAGTAAGCTATTTTTTCAGGACTGATTTCACGATCAAACATATTGTTACATAAATATTGTTATTTAATTGCTATCCATTAAAGTCTAAAAAAATTATAATAATTACATTTATTGAAATTCAACGAGATTGCTCAATAGTGTCAGAAATGTTTGAATCAAGTTAATAGCATAACCTGTATTTACCAAAAAAGCTGTAAATTTTTTTGCTTAACTTATGAACAATTAATACATTTACGGTTCCATAGATTGAAATGCCTGAGATGTTTAGAGATTCATTTAAATTCAAATCTTCATGCAATTTTAGATTATTATTTACAACAAATTTATTTATTTCGAAAAATCTTGGTCATTGTAAAATTGTTGCTAAATCAATTTCACAAACCTTTTTATATTTGTATGCCTTTTCCTTATGGATGCTAGTGGGGAATTCGAAAATACTCTATTCTAATAAGTTTTCATTTACTGCAACTTCCCGCTTGTACCCATGCCTTTTTTATTAATTTCACCATATGTGAAATTAAATCAAACACTACCTTTCTCATTATTTTCGATCAAAAAATTAATTTCAAGTAAAATTGCGACCTATTACCTCCATTGGTCATACCAATTTTCTTATAGAAAAAAGTTACATGAAAGCAAAACCAGCGATGCGTTTGTTCAGTAACCAAAGCAACGTCCAACAGCAACCGATAATTCTGAGGCGCGTGACGACCATGCATGCGATGTCTCGAGGCCTTTTTTTTAATATTCAATTACTATCGCTAGGTCAGCTTCCTAATTACGTGTCACTCATAAGCATGGTTGATTGGCAGCAAAGAGCAGCCACTATGATATCCACTGTAACATATAATTGAGTTAAATGGTGCCCATGAAGCATGAGAGTTTTTCTTGAACACAGTTACTCTAATTTAATCTTTAGTAATTGCCCAATAATTATCAATCAGCCTGTGGATGTGTCTTCTAAATAGGTCGTAAATTTAGCAGGTCATCAAGACGACATTAATAGGAAAATAAGTGAGTTTATGAAAAACGAAATGTACGTTTCATGGATGAAATTCATTGAATGAATACAGTTTATAATACTCAATACAAAACCCATTTTGAAAATGGTTGAGAGAGAAGAATACTGTCGTAAGTCATAAAAAAATGCCACCACTCAATTTCTTTCTTCCTCGGCAATGAGCAGTGTTTGACAAGGCGCATTGGATATCGAACTTCGGTAGAACGTGAATTGCTAAAGCGATTATGCTAACACCGAATAATGTATTGGATTATATATTATGTCTGACAATGGGAACTACCCATAGTAATATAGGCGGATGATGATTTATTATCAGTTTTCGATCAGGAATGATGGGGACCTTGATCGTTTCACGCATTAAAAAAACATAATTTTCATAACATTGTCTGGGAAAAATAATTCTGCTACGTTCAAGTTGCGTGGTAAGAGAAATTGTCTTCAGATGATTTTCCGGAGCTTGAATGTTATATTCATACATCATGACGCACATATTATATTCTGAGACCAAAGCGTTAGGAAACTTTTGATACCAAAAATCAAAAATAAATTGCGACCCTGTAATTTGGTTGACGTTGATTCAATGACTTGTAAAAGACAGAAGCAGGTGTCGGGAAAATTAGCTTGCTCACAAAGCACTGGAACAAAATTTGACGGCGTGACGGCCTAATCGCGATGCGTGTTCCGTCTCATATAATTTGTGCAGGGGAGGCAAGTTATTTCCAAGCAATTATTCCTATGAACTAGTGGGGAATACTAGACTGTAAAAACCGTTGGTGATTCTAATAGCTTTTATTTCTTAAAGCAGTGCGTGATTCAAAGACGAGAATTACCTTAGTGCATTTCAACTGCGAAACAATTCACAGAGGAAAGGTTATTTTGTTTTATAAGTATTCACGAACGCAAACACCTTGGACGCAGTGGTCAATTAATATTGGTCTCAGAATACTTGTAAAACCTTCTAGGAATTTAATATTACCGGCATATAAAGGGCTCAAAACTGTACATAGTTCATCAATTTTGATGACTCTAACGCCGTTGAACCAACTTGTGAGCCTGAAGCTAAGCAATGATCAAACATGAAATATTCTTATTATTTTTTATCAAATTACCAGTCTAGAAATTTCTGCAGTTACTCATGATTGGGTTAAATCTAAGAACCTTGCATGATTCTACTTTTAAGCAAAGGGTTTCAAATTTTCTTGAATTGTACAGAAAATTTATCTAGCTTCTGGTTCTATGAAGCCCAAAAATTGCTCTCTAAACCATTTAATTTTGAGCCATGTGGCTTCTCATAATTGCGGGGCATACGTTAATAGCGATAATTACTATTATTACACAATAATAAACCAATAGGCGCCTCAGTTTCAGAAACTAATCGATAGACAGCCAATATAGATTTTGTGATCCCGCCATATTCTACATATTATATATTTTCCGTTGCTGTATGAATTGGGTCGGATAACTCTAATCTTAACATTATTCGCAGCATGCCGAGATTTTATAATAGAAGTTTTATTGAGGTACTTTCAACATGGCCTAGAAAGTTTTTTTTGCAGTATAAATAAAAGTTTATCCTATTTTTCTGCATATTCTGAGACGAATTTTTATTCTGGTTTGCTCTGCTCGACTTGCAAACACTGTCGACAATATTAGCACGTAATTTTTTACAACGTAACTATAGTTTTTATTCAAAAGAATCGCAGTGTCCTACATTTATGCTTAATGGGTGGCCAAATTTCCTAATTTTAATTTTTCAGTTTAAAATGAAAAAACAAATAAATTTAAAACCGGAAAAATAAATAGATAAATAAAAAAATACAACTCAAAACCTGAATATTTGAAAAAATTTCAGGTTTTAACTTTCTAAGCAGTTATCACATTATAAATCTATGAAATTCAAGAAAATTCTTTGCTCCTTTTTAATCTCGATTTCAAACCTTGAGAAGTCACATTGTCTGTTGAGATAAACTCCTCTAAGTAACAAAATTACCATCTTTCAAAGTATTTTGCTCCTCAAAATTCCCAAGACACCTTTCAAAAAATTTTTCTCGTTTTTTTTTTTTCTCGATCTAATCTTAGGAAATAATCTTAAGGGGTCCGCAAAGGAACATATTTTCACCACATCGAGCCCAATCTGCACTTGATTTCCAGGTCACTCGTGTTTCCAAACAGTGATTTCTAAAAATTTTCCCCCGAGGTGAAATGGACCAGAAAATGCGGGGTCGGAGGACTCTTTGGCCGGGTCACTGGAATGGCAGGTTCGTTGCAGTTACTCGACGCAGGAATACTTACGGCTGACAGTTCTTCGATTCCATTACTGAGCCATTTCTCTACGGCAGCCAATGTTAGACAGAGATCGCTGAGCCTCTCCCTTCCTAAACGCAAAATTTCAGCACGAAACTTCTAGAATTTCCTTGAGTCTGCCGACTGGCTTAGTCAGTTCTCCTCCATTATCACTGACCAACGCAATTGTCTTGGATATGGAAAGGCCAATAATAGATAATTTTAATTCTATTAACAACATTCGGGAGGTATATGGATAGTAAAAGCTAATGCATACAAATTTAATATTGTTCCAGGTTCTAATCGAATGCCCTCGATCGACTCGGTTTCAAGTCAGCAATATTCGGACTTGTAAAAACGAAACGAATAACATCGAACTGAATCGTGTCGTCACAATTCACTGCAATCCACGAAAAAATCCATTTCCGATATCCAATACACAAACACTCAGGAATTTGTCAAGTAAAGACGAATGTGATGAACTGCCATGGCGATTCCGGTTACTTTTCCAAGATCTGCTGAAGAAAACACGCTTGTGTGGTGACGAGCGAGGCTTGTATCATGAATACCGTGCGTGCTATTCAACGGTCTGTTTGTGGCAGCAAAATGAGCTTGGTATTATTATCATTATTATGGTATTATGATTATTATTATTATTGTTATTATTATTATTGTTAGTATTATTATTATTGTCATTATTAGTGTTATTATTCTTATTATTTATATTTTTAATGTTATTACCATACTTATTTCTATTATTATTCTTGTTTTATTGCCCAGAATATATAAGCAAACCAATATATTCGAACGTGGGCTCGTGATTTATTCACTAGGTCTCGGAACATAAGGCAGGATGCATTTCGCTTCTAGATAACTGGAATGAATTTATTGTCACGGTATTTTGATAAGCTCATATGCATGATCATTGTGTCACAAAATATTCGATTTCGGTCGTGTCTGCAATTTTTTTTCGTGTAAATACATAAATAAATAAACGAATTAAAATAATTTGAAATAATGTATGAATTATATTCACGTGGCATAACATTTTCTCCATGTTTTTATGTAAACAGTTCATTGCTTGACTGAAAACAAATTTATCCGTGAATAACAAAGCCGTTCCAGGATGTGATGGCAGAGATACATTGCAGTATGGAACTTCCTAGTAAAATAGTGAGAAGAATTCTTGTAAATTTATTTAATTATAAGCATAATTGGGCTCGATCTTTTTTTCATCATGCTTTTTCACATAATTTTCAAAATCACATTCTAGAATATAAAATTGATTAACGAACATCGTTTTTTTAAAACCCTTCATTTTTCAATCCAATTTATGTTCAATCCAAACTCTGAGCTTCGTAACAAGCGAGTGCAATTTTCGTTTTAATATTTGGTTAACAATAACCATCAACTTGATTTTAGCTTCAGAATTTAGCTCCAGAATTTTCAACAACAGAGGCTGTTCTCGTAGTAAAGTCACTCAGCAACTGCTAACCTAATTGATTTTTGACGCTTCAGAAGTCAGTATTAGCTTATATTTCATTTTCGAATTTAACGTTTGAGCAAACGAATCTGCAGTCAAATTTCGTTACTTTCAAAGTCATTTCGAATAAAGACAAGAAGACAAACAAAATTTTCGAATGAAGACAAGGATGAAAAGTAAGGATGAAAATAAATCTGACTATTGCAGCAACGTCCAATGAAATTTTCAGTGACATTTTTTTCTCATTTTAAACCCCCACTTCATTTAATTCCAAGCCGTGTTTTAACAATAGCATATTGTTTGGGCAACAGACCGACATCGTGTGTATCATTTAGATTGCTACGAGCGTTGATAATTGGAGTAATTAGCGCCCCTGTTCTATGTACTTTCTGGAGAAATGAGAGCCTCCACTAACCGAATAATATTTATTTTGCGAGTCTTAATGAAAGAATGAATATGAAATCTCGCATTACTACGCTCGATATATGCGTCTGGTAACATGGGGTATTGATCTTGAGATATTTTTTTAGCAATCGATAAAACGTTTAGAATTAAGCTCGTTAGATATCGCTCCACATATGAGTGAGCTTCATGCAATGCAATTTGAACATTTGTAATTTTTCAATGAAGAAAATTTTAAATTCCAATGTTACGAAGAAATTTCAAAAAATCGTGACAAGGTTGCAGGTGGCAATAACCAAAGCACCCATCGCTCATCATGATATGCATAGTAGCTCAAACCTAACAGTCGTAATTATGCCCGCATGCTTAGCGATCATGATACTTGTTCTTCACTTCCATGCTAATGCACATCGCTCCTAAATTCTGTCACATCATGAGAGCGTACATTGAGTGGAGCATTTGAAGAAGTCTAATTATGGTCCCCGATCGAGTGGTGCATTTCTTTTTAGCGCATTTTCTCATTTATGGAAAAAATGCACTATTGGGCTCGTCATGTCCGTCCGTCCGTCCGTCCGTCCGTCCGTGACTTCACGTTTTCGTCGACGAGAAAATGCGCTCTCTGTCACTCACTGCAGTGAGTACTGAGTTATATTTTTTCATCGACAATCATTCATAATAGGCATAGGCTTAAAAGTAAGGTGGCGGACTGGTTGAACTGATCATATTTTTCAAAAGTCACTCGTTAACTGAGAGTTAAATTTTCCAATTCTTTCCTGGTTACTTTGTAATTGTTGTTAGAAGTAAGTTCACTAAATATTGCACAGAGCTCTTCACTGCGCATAGCACTGACTCCAACTCGTCCACTGATCACACCACAAACTTGAATTTCTACTAACTCAATTATTTGTTTACTTTTTCCGTTACTCTATTAAAATTCCCGAAAATTCATCAGAAACTCGTCAATTTCACAGTGTTTCAATTTCGTCGTTCGTAGATATTTTTTTTGTAACTCTATTTCGCTCGCAGAGCGTCGGCATGAGTGTTCGATAACACAAGCGTATGAATAATTTATATAAATGTTATTCTTTACAAATTGATTTCCGGAATGGTCGTTTTCTTTAATATCAATTATTTCATAGAAATTTTAACAGCTTATTTCAAGCTCCTGCAACGAATAATTTAGGTATTCTGAACTGGAGTCAAAAATGGTGACATTGCATGGTTTCCATCGCGGTATTCCGCTATCAGGAAACGTAGAAGAAATTAGATTGGTGGCAGCCTGAAGCCTTTGTCTCTCAAGATTAGAAAGCAGCTCGGCAGCACACGCGTCTTTGTCGCGTGATAGCTGGTAATGAACTCCACCTTCTCATTTGTGATAAACTCGATAAGATTAGCTGCCAAGCATGAGTCTCGGTCAGCTCACTTTCCAGGAGACAGCAGCACTCATTTTAAATTCACTTCCATGCTTCCATATCATGGCCACCTTCATTGTCTATTCTTTTAACTAAAATCGTCGGGTCAAATTTTCGCTTGCAATTAAATAGCCATTAATATCAAACCTTTTTTCTTTTTATATTCGTTACGTAAAAAAATTCCCAGTTGCGCTTATGGTTATACACTGTATCATTCATTTTAATGTTAATAACTTATAACTGTATGACCATACATTGAAATCATGCTCAACGACAGTTTTTACAATCATTTCTTGCAATACAGATATCAATCAGCATTTAAATGTCTAAACATAATACACAATAATAATAATTGAAAATTAATTCAAATTTCTCAAGTACCAGTAAAGTCATGAGAACCAATGTAAAGAATTTGATGTGCCAGAAATGTTGTTTCACTACTCATGTTATTACGGAAAATTATTCTGAAATGTATACATCGAACGAAAATCCTGAATTTGTTTCGTTATTTTTCTTCACCTGATCGTAATATTCTTTCATTTTTCTTAATTACGTTCATTGAGTCATGGGCTTGCGCACAACCATCATGTTTCGTGAACATCTGTTATAGTCTCGTTATAGTCTTGTTCATGAATGACAACCGTGTGATTACAAGCGTCCGTTTCCATGTCATCTGAGCCGCTCGTCTCTTCTTCGCTCAATACGTGGCAAAATTCTTGGGTTTCGTCGCTGGCATTTCTTATTATTACTTACTAATTGGAAGTGACTGCTCACGTTACACAGAGATTTTTCTACCTTTTCTAATATGAATATAGTTTTCAACTTGCATATTGATGCCAGCTTATGATACTTCAAGATATTTTCACAATTATTAGCAGTTTGGTTCGAAATAAATGTTGGTTACAAGAATTTTGCGTTCATTTGGTAGAATATAGTGAAAGAAACAAAATTCCAATCTATCAGGTTCGAATTTTTCGTTGATGAATTTATTGAACATAGCATCTAAATTTAATTCAAATTGCACCAAATTCATGTAAAGTTGAAAAGTATTAGAAAATTTCCTGCGCTGGATACTTTTTCATGATTTTCGACGCTCGCTGTTCAATTCTCACGAGCAAAACTGAAACAATTTGTCCATCTCTTCCGCTTTTCATTATTTATTAATAAAAATTACATTTTCCAACTCTGTACCATTCACTAAAAATAAATAAATTTTTGTCGGCATACAGTCTTTGACGAATGTGCAGGGACTTTATCCCTGTCAAAAGGAACCTTAATCGCCTGCATGGATATAGGTTTTTCGTCCTCCAATTAAAGATAACACAATTCTTATTATTTAAATTGAATCACTTCTTCACAATTTATACTATAACTTTTGTTTAATACCAGAAAATCATTTCTTACACAGAAGTTATAATTTTTGAGTAGTGGCTGCTTGAATTATTTCTGAAATAATAACAATGTTTATCATTCAAGATATACATTGTTATTATATATGTTTCGTAGGTGATCATTAATCGTAGTCATTCATCTGTGGAAGTTATTTAACTAGTTTGTAAATATTTTCTTATAAACTTTGTCATTAATTCATAGTCAGGATTCTGAGCATTAAGCAGAAAATATTTTTCAATATATGAATTAATAATTCGATTCTAACCATTGAATGAATTTCAACTTGTTTTTTGTAAAATTCGTCATAAGTATATTAACTATATTTTCATTCGATCTTTCTCATTTTGTTCATTGTGGAGAGGGAACCTTTTCTTCGTCTAGTTTCTTGCTTCCTTCATGAAAATCAAGATGACTACCTAATAAAATTTCATTTCAAATTCCTGCCATTCCTATTACCTGCAACCGATCCAAGCAAAAAATTTCAAACTCGGCTAATATTGTTAACTTTTCTCCAAAGATTGTCACTACTTTCCGTCGTACGTCACTTTATAAATCAGTGTTTTACAAGTGAAGGGAACTTTTCACTATTAACTTCAGTGCACAAGTTTTGGAATCAAGGTCAATTTTATCAAAAGATTGTTCTTTGCTTTTAGGTGGAGATAAAAGTGTCCATTGTATACGAGTCAGGGCTAGAGAAAAGAATCCAAGCTTGAATAGAACCGCAACTTACTAGGGAGCGATCTCGCTGAAAGTTAGGGAATTCCGTATGCGACGTCAGTCACAGCTTTCATTTCATTATTTCATTCGTGAATGGGGTCCGGCTTTAACGGGAATCCATTTAAGCCATTGTCTGCCGACGGTAACTTTTACAAAAAACTGTTGATACGAATAACATTGCAGACAGATATTGTATACGAAATAAAGGGATAATGATTTGGAAACGTTAGGTGACGTAAATTCGATTACTGGGTTCTATATACTCTTAATTAAAACGCTACCGAATAAATATCAGCCAACTCTCATTTCATTAATTTTTTCCGTAATATTCTCTTGAGTAAACACCCTCAGACGGATTTATAGATAAATTATGTTAAGACTTCTTTCATTTAGAAACACGCAGAAACACGATTTCGGGGCAAGGCCTATCAATAAATTCTGAGGCCAGCAGTTCAACACTATGGATTCTGAATAATAGAAGTGAGGCTTGTGTTTGGGTTGGGTTGGCGCGCATTCGATCGGAATACTCAATCAATTAACCGCCTGTGTTATTTTCAGGTGTTACTTTAATTTTACTTACAATTGACATACGGTTTTTGTGTACAGCACATTTTCTTCCAGAATATCGTCAACAATATTGATTAACTTATTCATTATTCATTTTCATTCTTTTTTAAACACATTTCTTTAAACACATTTCTTTAGAATTTTAATAATACACGTGGCCTTATTCGCCGTAAATTATTTTATTTTATAATTTTTTCGTTTACCGCATGAATTTGCTTCGCGTTTACAAATTTTTTTTTTTTTTTTGAGAACCTCCACTGAGAACGAATATCCCCCAGCCATATGCATCGTGTCTCGTATTTTATCAAAATTCCGTAAAATGCGTAGAAAACATGTTTTTCACAGAGCTGCTAAAGCCTCAGACATTTAAGAGTTAACTTGATTTACTATCGAGCATATATTTATTTTAACATTTTTCCCTTTCGATTTAAAAAGTTTGAAAGCATGAAGTAATGATTCTCTTCCTAATAATGTTATTTATCATGTAAAGAAAAATATATGAAATGGAAAACTGATTGACCTCACACTGCAAAAAGTTACTTATTCTCCTCTGAAAATATTCTGGGTTTGAAAACTGAGGAGAATTTTCGCAGAATTTCCAAGTCTGCGTCCAATATCACCATTATTATCAACCGTAATAATCATTTATTCATAAAATGCACAATACATTGATAATCCCTGAAAATAATTTCTTCCGCGTACTAAAATATGAAAAATGAACCATTAAATTTCTTTGAATTCATTTGGCCAATGTTTTTGAGCATCCCCATATCGTTGAATTTGAAGCATTCATGCTAAATTTTTGACACATTGTATTGAGCCATTTTTCCGTGTTTCAAAATATAAAAAATTACAAGCAATTAAGATATCGCTTTATTGGGATAAAAATTCTCAGTATCCTAATTCAAAAAGTATAGTTGAAGTTGAAACATTCGCGCTGAATTTAAGCGACACACTCTAGCCATTCGGTGCAGTGATCGCGGCTCATTTGACAGCAACGACCGAGCCGCGGCTTTTAGACGCTGTCGATCATTGCTACTCGCCTACATTTCTGCTGGTACATTGACTTCAGTATTCATTGAACTGCATTCCTGCCTACTGGATTACGTGCAATTCATGTATTTCTCTGCGTTTTACTTGTAGCTAAGAAGCCTTTAGAATTTTATCTCAGGCTTTCAGTCATAATTTGCACCTATGATGTTGGTGGATTGCACCCATTTTCGTAACTACACTTACTTCAATTCTAAAAATATAAACATGTACTAAAAATATAAACATGTATTGTAATAGGGATCTACAGATATATCACTTATATAGAACAAAACATGAAGAAACCATAGTTGCAGTAAATTTATTTCCGTATTTTTGCATAGCAGAATTCAGGCAAATAATTTCTCAAACTCAATCACATGTATTTTCACTTTGTGGAAAGCATTTCTTTAAATATTGAATACTTTTACCATTTACTGGCCCAACATAAATATTCGTATATATGAAGACTTTAAAATTTTGATGATGTTTCCAATACAAATTACTTCTGACTCAACTAATATTTCCTAATTCAATACTAAAAACAATTTCCTCTGTAAATCCTCTAATAACAAAAGCTTTGCATCAATATACATCACTCATTTCAACCACACGAATTACCGGGTTAATTATCAACCGGCAAATTTTGTAATTTGGTGACCTTAACATTGAAAAAATAAACTGAATTAAAGCATTATAGCTTATTTATATGTAAAAACATTTAAATGAACTAAATTTTAAGGTGCGCTCTAACTTAATTTCTTGTATGATTTCAACAACTTGAATTACTCACCTGTGAGAAAAGTAACGAAAGAAGATCTTTACTTTAAAATTAGATTTCACCTCTTCACTGGTTCGGTAGTATATATTCTAGCCTCCGAGTTTTTTTATTTTTTCTTCCTTCTCTCCAAATCAATTGAACTAATTTTTATTCGGACTAAGTTTTACTTTTTAATGTTCGTTCACCAAGCTAGACCTAATAATGGTATCGATCAAACACATGAACACCGCAATTACATTTCCATCAATAAATCATCAAATTTTCATTTTTGAAACGGCTTTTTAAGCATGAAGAATGTTTAGTTTCTAATTTATTATTCTGACGTAAAAATGACGCAAAATAATATACAAATCACCCCTTAGAAGAGCTTCATCAGTTTCATTATTGAGTAAAGTGGTCGATTCTAACACACAGTCGTTAACTCCACTTGCACGGCAAAATTTCAATGACACACTGGAAAACTCGTAGTTAAATCAGCCTTTAGGTTCAAGCCAGCCTATCTGGTGAAGCAGATGCAAAGTTGTAACCTTACTCGACGAGATCCGGTCAGTCACTGAAAGTCCGCGGATCGCTCAACCCTGGTTCTAGCTGCGTCGAGAGCGGCCAGTAGCACGCAAGCGTGTGTCTCTTGCCACAACACTGAGAGAGAGCGCCTGCTGCTCATGCCACAGCAATGCAATGTTTAATTAATTAAGGCTTCTTAAGGGCATCCGCACTCAAATTGTACGTATTAAGGAGTAAAAAATGTCCAGTTCAGGCTTGCGATCATATACAAGCGTGTCTCTTGCCACAACACTGAGAGAGAGCGCCTGCTGCTCATGCCACATCAATGCATTGTTTAATTAATTAAGGCTTCTTAAGGGCATCCGCACTCAAATTGTACGTATTAAGGCATGGAAAAAGCTCGACAATTGTTCAGTTCAGGTTTACGATCACACAAGCGTGTCCCATCCCTAACAAAATTTAGAGTCGCCCCAGCTTCTGATTTGGGGCACCAGAAGCTTGGGCGACTCTAAATTTTGTTAGGGATGCCACAACACTGAGAGAGAGCGCCAGCTGCATAGGCCTCAGCAATGCATAGTTTAATAAATTAAAGCTTCTCATGGCCTACTGCACTCAACGGGCACTTTGCCTGGAAACATAAATGATCTCCTGAACACCATGTTCAACTTACATATCACGCGCTACTTATTGCTTTACTTGTGTTGTACATGCAACATTTGAAATCGAACTTTACTGCTTCGAGCTTATATGATTTTTTCGTATTGTCGATATAAGTCTGACGACATAAGAAATTGAACGTCACGGCACAGCTCACTTAAAATCACTGTCATGGAATTAGTGACTAGGCAATGTCTTCTGATTGATATCGCGAGTCAGGTTTCATGTTCGTGAGAGGTAAAGCTTTAATAAGAAGATATCTAATTTTTTCTGGTTCGTAGGTAACCTAATTTTATGTCCGTGATGAAAGGCTCCTAACCATTCGTCATGACTCTCGTTCATTTTCAAAATAACAAGACAATGAAGCAAATCATCAATTCGTCTTTACAATGGACACATTTACTAAAATTTTTACGCGTCTGCATTGAAGATAAATAATTTAATTCTTTTGTCTTGACCTCACGCGAATTCCTTGGCCCAAATCACAAACTTGCGAGTCGGCCTAGAATTTTTACGATGCCACGAGGAATGTTTCATCGAGCAAACAACTTGAACGTCCCACACTCATTCCCCCTGAGGAATTCTTAATGAACCTAATTCAGGGATGATCGATTTTGAGGGTTGGAAGCGACGGTTGGAAGTGACGGTTGGAAGCGACGGTTATAAGTGACGGTTGGAAGTGACGGTTGGAAGTGACTGTTGGAGGCGACGGTTGGAAGTGAAGCCGTAGTCGTCACGGTTGACGTCGTCACGTCATAGGCAGAACGTCGAAATAATTGCATGTGTTCAGGCGAGGTGAGGACTCGGCAAGTGTTAGTATATACATTTTTATATAGATATATCTTCACTTTTCGGAACTATGATTATTTTACACCCACGGACCTGGCTGGACCTAACCTTTGCAGAGAGGTGTTTATGCAACGTAAAGAAGTGTTCAATACACACTTAACCTCAACTCTAACCCTAACCTAATGAGGTTGGTATTGTTTAGAATGTCCGTTAATGTCATTTTTTTCGTCCGATTTTTAGGTACAAAATAATTACAAAGTACATAACAGGACTAAATTTTGACCGGATTTCTAACCCCTGTCCGGTAACGTTACCAATCCTAGCTGTCCGGCTATCGACCGATCGTCAAAAATATGTATACGTATAATAAGTGCAGTATAATATACTATACATATTAAACTATAGTAATATATAAAATACAATTATAATATCTATAGATTAAGAACAATTTTAATGGTTATGCTCACGTCAACAATTTTCGTCGACAGTGAATAATGGTTGCATGCCCAATACTGGTCATGCATGTCGCATATGTGGCTTCAGTACTAGTCTAGATGGCTAAGCTACTGCGTAATTCAGCAAGGTCCCGAATCTGTTTAAACTCTTAACAGGTTTGCTAGGCTTTGGATTCAATAAATATTTTCAAGCATCAATGTTTCCAATCCAACAGAACAATAACCATAAATGAGACTCTATAACATAGAGCAAAGCTACAATTCGCATTAAGTTTCTCAGTTTATTTGTGTGCGCCACATTCATTCATTTTATAATTTATTATTATTATAATAATATTCTTTCAATTATTTGAACATTATTTTTCTCTTTTTCAAAATGCATTAAAGCATCGCGAATGAAAGTTCATTATATAATATTTATAAGTTTTTATCAATTTAAGATTTATCAAATACAATTTATATTCTTGTTAGTGACAAGACAATTACCACTGGCAATTGCTGCCCAAGAAATTTAACGAAGGAAATAAGGCTAGCTAAATCTGATACTCCTGTGGGATGTCGTATAGATTCGGCTACTGACTCATAGTTACTTGCTCAATGGATAACATCTCTTAATTAGTATAAACTCAAATATTTAACTCTGCCCTCGGATCAATTGGAATTCCGTAGAATTTAGGCATTATTGTGATCATAATTCCACACATTCAAAAGTACATACGGCGACAAATGTGTGATTTAGCGACAGTCATTTTTATACGGAACGATCGTAAATCTTGTCAGCGCAACCATTTGTCACGTAAACCACGAGACGACGCTGCGTCCTTAGCTTTTATAACAGCCACATCCTCTTTTCTACAGAAATGACACGTTCCAACTGCTGTCTTGCAATCCTGGATTCCACTTACGCTGATGAAATTATATCGTTCGGTAATGTTTTTCTTCTTAACAAATCCGTAAAACTCGCATGAAATATGTAACATACAAAATTTCCGTTTTTCCTGTTAGGTGATACGTTTCCTGTTCTAGTTTCAACAAGATGATTACCTTAATTAAATTTTATACTGCAATTGTAATAATATGTTAATCTAATCACCTGGAAGAGCGGAAGTGAACTTGATTTATAATACCAACAATATTCCAATAAATTAATTTTTTCGCTAAGTTAATTGCTACCAAAGTGGAATTTTATGTCACTATCAAGTATATATATTAGAGCTTTTTGCCAACTACGAGAATTTCAATAAAATTCTACATAATTTATAATTTAATTATCCTCACGGACAATTGTGTCTGCACATGAACAAGAAAGATCAACAGAGAAAGTTCTCTGCTTTCATTTTCTATAATAAGTACATTCGCATTTCCTGATGATTGTACGTATTAGTTTTTATAATTTATTATTTATAAATATATAATACGTAATATAAAATAGATTATACGTATTAGTTTTTAAATGTAAAATGTATTTCATCTCTGCGTAGGTTCATTACTAGTTGCATTTCGAAATTGAAACGTCCTACTTCCTTACAATAAAGCGAGACTTGAAGTGTTTCTTGACGCAATGAGCTTCGGCAAGACAACAATCATTGTCAGTGGAGTAAAGTTTATTTATTGAGGTCTATTGGATACCTCGGTTCATTTCGTTGATATGTGGAAAATTGTATTGCAAACAAACCGTGCTCGATCGTCTGAATTGAAAATCCTTGTTCCGAAAAAAGATAAGCATTTTAAAATATCCTCGTTCCGAAAAAAGATAAGCATTTCAAAATATCTTCGTTCCGAAAAAAGATAAGCATTTCAAAATATCCTCGTTCCGAAAAAGATAAGCATTTCAAAATAAACCTTTCATAAATATATATCGATGGTTTTAGCTAGTGAATTCCAGGTAAATCTTTTACGCATTTTTCAAAATGGGAAAGGATTGCAGGAAAGTAAAAAATTGTTAATTTAATTTTGCAATTGGTAAACAAATATTAGATTTCTTTACAATTATGAAAAAGGTTTTTTTAGATTTTTTGAAACGTGATTGAAATAGGAGAACTACTTTCAGTATAAAATTTGAGTTTGAGAGAGACTTTATTTAAATAGAAAGTATAAGCTTAATATAGCAGCTTAATAATATAAGCTTAATATAATAGCAGATCAATTGAATGAAGGGATTTGGGACTGGAACTCCATAATTGCAAAAATTATCAAGTTCGGGCGTCATGGGGCTTACCTGCTATTTCATAATATTTTCTTATCATTTTCAAAAATCCTTCACCGGTTATACACAGTAAGGCATACTTGCTAGTTTTCATAATTTTCGAAACTTTTTTACGTATATCTTACTAAAAATTTTAAAGCATTTACAATATTACTTCCATGAAGTTATCCTAAATTTTCTCGCATTTTCATCAATTTTTCGTTTGCTCTTTTTACTTATTATTTTCAATAACTTTTCAAAAACTTTTGTCTTCCATCGTTCAAAACATAGTCATAGTGAGCGGTGTCGCTAATATAACCTGCAACCAACCTCTAACTCGTCTTAAAATTCCACTCGAGCTCCGCTCGGTCAACTATCATGTTACAGTGTGTTTTTTAAGTTATTTCATTACTAGTAAATTTAGTGAACGGGACAATTTGTAAGGGTAATGCGGTATTCCAAATGTATTTCAGAATAATGCTTTTCTGGCATATCTTCATCATCCGGCATTCGAGGATAACCTTATTTGCAGCATCTTCCAATCAATATGACTGTGCTAAAAAAATTTGACCTCTACTAACGTGAGACAAGAAAATTATTTCTCGCATGGCAAAGCAAGGTTATAAGCGAAAATATACGAATAATTGCAATAGAAGTAAAATTATTCAATTGCATTCAATTCAATTCTCTTCCAGAAATTCAATTCTCTTCCAGCAATCGGGCGAAGTTCATCAAACCAACGTAAGCAATTCCCAGGCTATGTAGCACATGTCCTTGTACTGAAGTTTCTATGTAGTTTCAATGCGGTCCAGTTTTGCTTAGGGCTGCTGTCGTTTTAGATGAAATGCTTTAAAGGGAATACGCGACTCGTTGCGTCGTGGCGTCACCAGCTTCAGGTTTTACACCCTCGGCACCGCGCACGTACTCTGAACAGACTTAGATTTACGCCTTGGCTCGAGGCTTGTGACAGAGTCAGTTGAGTCGTCCCTGAGTCAGTTGAGTCGTCCCTGAGTCAGTTGAGTCGTCCTTGAGTCAGTTGACTCGGCTTGTGACGAGTCCCTTTATGAACTATCTGACAAGATGAGGTCAGGATTTGAGACCTCGAGAGCCCTGGCCTGCTATCGTAAAACCTAACAACTTCTCGAGGCTTGTCTCTGAGCTTCATTTGAATTTGAGTCACACAGCTTAGCGGTTCAAGATGCACTGCCTTAACAAGTGTCTTGTCCTATTTACCGTCGTTCTTGCAAACAAAACCGTCAGCGAGAATACGTTGATAGCGGGAGTATCATTGTACGTAAACGCCCAAAAACTCGTGTATATGTCCCCTAGATGGATTTTAATGACGATTCAACATAATTAAAAATTCCTGTGAAGTTCATAATATTTATAGAAGTGCCTCGTTTATAGCTATTGACGTATTGTATTTTGAGTTTAATATGCGAAATTTTTAATATATCTACTAATTTATAAAAATAATATCTATTAATTTAGGTCTTCATATTTATATTAATGAATTACTCTCCTTTTCAAATTTTACCGAGATTTGCATTACATGTTGCAAAGTTGAAAATCTTGTTCCACTCTTCATCAAACGTACGATTTATGCTAAATTCTTCATTTTTAAAATTCATTTTAATTCTTGATTTTTGCCTGTGTATTGCCTTCAATAGCTTATAGCTTTAAAAGAAATTTTTGTTTGATATGCACATTTATTTTTTCTATATTAGTAGGAATTTACCATGAACATTTCACTTTCAAAAACTCCGCGGTTTAGGCAGACATTTTCTGGATTTAATAACGCAAACAAGAACGTATCGTTTCCGGGCGAGTGAGGCTGCTTGCGAAGCCAGCCGTACGTCAGTACTGAAGCAAAAGGCCAGTTTGCATCCGAAATTTTGGTCCTCAACAGCAAGACTAGGGCCCGCGAATTTGTTGCATTGCTCTTGCTAGCTTGCTACCCTAACAAAATTTAGAGTCGCCCCAGCTTCCGATTTGGGGTACCAGAAGCTGGGGCGACTCTAAATTTTGTTAGGGTTCTTGCACCACGGCATTACCACACATTGCTATGAGTAAACGCCTTCTAGAATTTTCCGACATCTTCCGCTGGAAACGCTGAATTTTCCTTCTTACTGTTGGACTAAATATTTAAGATGAATAAATTTTTGCACAGAGTCATAGAACACGACACTCTAGAGATTCAAATTAATTCGCTTCTAACAAAGTTGAATTGGGTTTTATTTCTGTCAGTTATGTACTTTCTCGTCACGTTAATGACTTATTTATTAGTATTTGTATCAAATGCATTAATTTTACATCATGTTTTAAATTTCTGCGCGGGCTCTTTCTTCCTCTAATTGTAGAGCTAAATAATTAAAGGACTATCCTTTAATTATTCAAATAAAAAATTTAAAGAAAAAAATTTTGAACGTTATCCTGCGTTCAAAATCAAACATTTTTATTTACGATGGTTCACTCATTCATTCAGACATTCATGAAAAATCTCCATATCACGACTATCTTATTCAAGCGTCTTCCATTTTGTCCTATTGGTAGAAAAAATTCACTCTCAATAAGAAATTCAGTCTTGCTAAAACATTCACTCTCGCTAAGAAATTCAGTATCTGCCTGAAAGTGAAATGGATTCAGACTTGGTCGCCCATTGTAGTGCACGTCTTAGGAAACCGTGAGGCTTTCGTGAGGTCTTTGTGAGGCGTTCGTGAGGCGTTCGTGAAGTGCCTACTCTTAGAATGACAGACTTTTTCAGCGTTCGCTTATTCAATTTGTTAAGAGACGCCCGTGTCAGATTACAGGGTCACGCCCGTGTCAGATTACGAGCTTCTCCCCGACATCGACACGCGACACACTCAATTCAGTCCGGCGCTCGTGAGCATCAACTGTTTATTTATTATTACAGGAATCGAATATTAGTGACGCGGGAAAAATATTTGTAGTAAATATTTGTATTTCTTATATAGCAAAAAAAGTTGATATCTTTTCTAATGCTTGCCTACACCAGCCAATTCATCAAGTGTGAACACGAGGAATTCGTAATGTTGTTCAAACCCGGGCGCCCCCTTGTTTTATGGAAATAGAGCTCAAGCTGTACCTCCATTCTTAACATTTGGCCATATATAAGTGTGCAATAGTTGTTCGAATAAGTCTCGATTATTTTTAAATATATTTAATTTTACCGTTGTCGGGCTTTACCAACACCGTGGTTGTGTTGAAGAAAATTTTTAACATAATTAAGCTGACTTATCATGAGAAAGATGTCAGCTGATCATCTCTGAAAAAAATCTGAAGTTTAGGTTATAAATTTATGGAAATAGTGCGCCCTTTCTCTGTATTAATGAATACCTTAATTAAATTGTGTTTTATTATCATTGCCATATGGTCAATTCATTTTCTTTAATTTATCTGGTCAATTCTCAGTTACTTCAACTATCGCTTTTCAGTTTTTCAAGTTTTAATAGCAACCTCTCAGTCAGTGCAACACAAACGCGTCCTAATTAATTCTAGCATTTCTATCTGAAGCGACCTGAATAGCAAGAGTTTGATGACGTTCTGAAATGTTTTAGTTTATTGTACAATGAATAACTGTTCCAGGAATTGAGGCCATTTATACTCACTAAAATAATGAAAAAAATATCAACGTGGTCATGACGGACTCAATGACACATCATGCTCGACACAGTTCAGGATTTTCCATATGTTTGTTATGTTAGAATGTTATAATGAACGGATTTTATTGTTCAATATATTATTATGTTAGAATATTATAATGAACAGATTTTATTGTTCATTACATTGTTATGCTAGAAAATTATAATGAACGGATTCTATGGTTCATTATATTGTCATGTTAGAAAATTACAATGAACGGAATTTATAGTTCGGTACACAATAACATGATTACATTATTAACTAACCTGCATGCATCTGCACTTACATTAGGGTAACATTAACATTATTAGGGGGTAAGTAACATTAAATCGAGTAATATATTCATGCTGCTAATATTAATATGTTTACTCATTCCTTCATATTCTTAAGAGGCGTGATATGTTATTTACTTTTAAGAGACCAATTTAATGAAATGAAGTTATGAACAACACATCTAAATTTTCAACAAGCGTCTAAGACGACTTAAAGCTCTGCAATAAAACGGTTATTTCGTTGCACGAAAACTGAACTTTAATGAAAACAAGTTAGTTGTAGAGAAAATCGGTTATAGCATAAAAATAAAATGGTAAGAATATGTTATAGAGTGCGTTTGAATCGAAATCATGGAGTTACGTATAGCAAAGATCCGTTTGTTCATATACTTGTGGGGGGTTGTACGTTGAGCAGTTTTTAACATGTTCCAGTATAAAAAAAATTCAGTATTGCCTTTTCTGTAACAAGTTCCTCGAAAGCAAACTAAAATTATGTTCGCAATTTTTAGAAGAACGCTAAACAATACGAATTCTTTTTATTCTATGAACTTTATGAACTGATGATAGAGCTGGTTTCCGAAACTTTTTCTTTGACGATATGGTAATATAACTTAGCGTCTTCTTGCTTCTAAATTCTTAGTATAATACTAAACAAGATTCACGTGTAATAAAGGGTATTACTCTGAACGTTTATTCATATCATTAAATTGGAACATGAGTACTGCCACTACACTCATGGCAGCGAGAGAAATATCAATGCTAGTCGATAACATTCTGCAACGTATCAATTTAGAGGGATCTTGTCCAAATTCTGCAACTGATTCCATTCGGCGTACTTACAAGTACGTTGCATTATCTTCAGACGATTTCTTCAATTGACCTCAGAAGCCAGTGAAGTTCCACCGTACTCATAGCTTTTAATCACGATACCTAGGTACTTTTTTACTCTTGCATGTTATCCGTAGGCCTGGAACGGTTTCCGCCCTTGTGCTCAGAAGCCCCTCCAGTCAAAGACATTTTTCCATCTACCCTCTGAAAACTACCGAACTTCTTTAAGAGATTTTTTTGTCGTAGATCGCAAGTCGCCTTGGGGCGCCCATTACGCAAACTTCAGCTTGTCGGACTTCCACCAATCTTTTGTTCCCCCTCGAGCCTTTCCACTTGCTTCTACTTTTTTCCCTCCCTACTTTTTAATATTTCTATTGTCTCCCGCCTCAGCGCTTAAGGGTATGGTAGAGTTCCCTCCCCCGTGTCTCAACAATTCTCAAGTTTTGGGTAGAAGAACGAATAAATCTTGCCGGTCTCAACTAATTTTAGATTAACCTACGTGATTCCTGGACTAACTTGCCTACTCGGCTACAAATTCAATTTGCGTTCTGTTATCATTCATAATTGTTTCATTGTATTATTGGTTTTATGGCTCGAAGTATGTTTATTTTTTATAATCCCATCAGAGTTGACCCGCAATAACTTGAATGCAATAACTTCCATTCCACGCGTTCAATAAAAAGAACTCGTGAAAATTCAGTGTTTCTTGTGGTGATTAACGTGTGACCGGAAATGGCATCCGCTATAACAACCAAAGTTTCTAGGCATGTGTCCCATAGGCCAGTATGCTGTGCTCGGCCCTTATATTGGCAACCGTTAATTGTCCGTAGGGACCGCTGCTGTGACCACAAAAAAGTGACCTGCATGCCTAGCAATATTACGCCTCTGCAGGTATCTTGCTACTGATTCTTGCTTCATGGTCCTACTAAATATTGGTCTACATTTAATATTATTGTGCAGAACAAAATTTTTTCTAAGGCTTTTGAAAAAATTGTCGGTATAGAAGTTTTATTCAGTTTTTTCTTTCATGTTGTATACACATTTTTCTAAATTTCTTATCATCATTAAAGTGAGATTAATAGACCGAATCGAGGATCTAGTACAAAAAAACGATAACATAATAATGAAATAGAATTATACAAACTTTCGACTATCGTAACAATTTCCTTGTCCTAGCATTTCAAATGTTTATATTTTCTGAGCCGAGTTCTAAATACAGTAATTTTTAAATACGTAATCACGATGAATTTTTCTAAATTCTTTCTTTTTGTAACACGTCAATCAGCCAGTCAACTGCCTCTAAATGTTTGGACAAATTTAGTCAGTAATTACGGGACACAGTTTCCTGATGTTTCATACTTTACTCATATCTGTGGAGTGTAAATGACAGTGGCTGTGCAATGTTCTCATATATAAAGGGTTAAGCAGGCAGATCTAGCGGTAAATTCCTCGAGGCGTCGTAACAAAAATTTTTATGCATTCTTAGCAAGATGAAGTCAATTTAATATCAGCCACCTGAGGCATATACAGCACCCATAACTTGCGCTATATTTTTAAAACGGGTTATGAAGTCTCATCAGCAAAATAACCTCTACATTTTCACAATAATTTTTAAGCAAACCACTGGTAAATATACATTGTTGCGAATGATAGGGGACCTATTATTAATATACTTCATGACGTATAAATAGTCATATAAATTACCGAAAATTTGAAACCAAGGAAAATTCCAAGTAAATTTATTAAGATGTCAACACAAAAATTTCAGAGACCAGCTACATCATCAGTTCCGAAACTTAAGAAGTACAATCAAAAGGGAAATTATATCTTATATATTGTAGCAATTAATTAATGATTAGTAAAAAAATCATTAATTGGTGATAGGTTGAGTAAATATAAATAAAGTAAAATAAAATAATTTTAAACTGTAATTCATCCAAAAGGGGTGTGTTTATTTACACAACAAGGCGCTGCTACAACTTTTCTAACTCGAATATTCTCATGCAATAACATGCAATTTTAGAGCCCCTTCCGGAACACCATAACAGAGCTTACTTCGGTATTGCCAGCCATTGGGGAGCATGCATACCATCGACGTCGAACAATAGGCACCTGTAGTATTGCGAAGATATAAAGATGCTCCTGAGGGAAATAATCAAACGTATCACCGTGCTACAGTTTCCTTATCTGATATCATGACTGAAATGTGATGCTGTATTGAGGGTGGTTTCAATGCTAAAACTGCCCTTATTTGCTATCCTCAAATTTGGAATTTTACAGAAGGTACTTACGTTTTTCTGTGCAATATCTGACGTATTCAGTGAAGCCTTTTGCTTCTTTCTCGTCTTTTTCTTTCAAACATGGGAAATGTAATACTTTTCATTTATTCACTTGGTAAATAATATTATTTCTGAGCTTATTTCTACGCATGGAAAACAAACCTTCTTATTCATTACTTTTGTTTACCACCGGCTGTTGTTCTGCTTTTCATTCGCCGTACACTTTTTCGTCGTCCGCTAATCACGGCCGCTGGTTGGAGTCCCTACACAATCCCTCATTTTTCGTCAGAAAATCCGGCATTTAATGAGTAGAGTCCCTGCCAAGCTGGCTCGTGTCCACCTTGGGGACCTCCGAAATTTGAATAGATTTTTGCGCTGCTCACCGGATTTGTAAACCATTGAGTCCAAACCATAGAGTCTGAGGTAGAAATTCTAGTTTTATTATAAAACTAGCAAAGCTGATACTAAAGTGAACAATCTAGAAATCTTTGAGTCGCATTAATAACCTATTGTTGTATATCTTATTCTGACATGGCGAAGACTGATTCCAGATTATGAATGATCTCGGTGTCTATTTTGTTTTGATCTTTATAATTCTCAAAATGATTTATTAACGCTAGTGCAATGAGCGTGTCTTTTGCTATTTAAAAAATTCGCTACCATGAATCATTGCGTTATCATAAGACTTTATAAACCGTTTATTTCATTGTCTCCGTGTTATTTAAGGAGCAGCTTACTTGAAGAGAATTGTGCGCCTTGAAAATGAATAGGTTTGTTTTATTGCTGTCATATTTTTCCCTATCACTCCATAAATTTTGGAATTACTCATCGTAAAACCATGTAATGCATTGTTTGAAGTTAGCAGACTGGCTTCACAAGAGTAACAACGCAATTCTCTGTTCTTCAAACTTTTATGATTATCTTGGACGTATTCAGGTATTTTTGATTGCATAGCTTGCTTCTCTTCTCAAGTACCCCATTAGCGCTGTTTTGAATCTTTGAAGAACTTATAGCCTCTCAGTAAATTTTGTCATTTCAATTGGAACGAAGAGTTAGGAATTCCACTCCTTTATCCATGGTCTACGCTTCTCGCCTGAAAGGAGAAAAAGCTACCCGTCATTTTGAATAATTTTGATTGAAATAATTTAACATTTGCATATACAAGACCAGCTGTTAAAGAGCACATCTCATAATTTTATTTGATACATCTGAAATTAAAATAATAAACATTTTTCAGACATAAATGATATGAAATTTTGAATAATAAAGTTATTATTTTTGAAACTCTCACATTCAGTTAGCGATCAATGACAGAAATCTAGGAGTTATATAGAATTGCAGTCAAGGAACCACCTAAACTCAGTTTAGCAGGAGAACGGAGCTTGAAGCCTGCCTATACAAGTAGCTTAAAGATCTAAATAAATTTTCTTTCGTATCGCACTGCTCGGTGGTCGGTCGGCACGGAGGTTGTATCTTGGCAACGAAAAGCAAGGCAATTGCAGAGCCTTGCTCCGTTAAGCATTAAAGAGCCTTACGT
This sequence comes from Hyalella azteca, assembly GCF_000764305.2. Taxonomy (NCBI): domain Eukaryota; kingdom Metazoa; phylum Arthropoda; class Malacostraca; order Amphipoda; family Hyalellidae; genus Hyalella; species Hyalella azteca. Next base: position 240,817 of record NW_025943148.1, on the reverse strand, counting down.
TCGAATACAATGCGCTATTACACATAGTTGTGCACTCAGCAGACCTTGCTACAAAGCCTTATCTCTTAGTTATTGTATAGCTTTGTACAGTTCAGTTACTTATTGGGAGAACCTGATTATCTGCACTTGAGTAACAAACTCTAATAGAAATTCTAATTATGATGTAAAGTGAATAGCTCTTCTTTTGAAGTTGAAAGTATTTTCCAATAGGCTAAGCATGAAGTAAATCTCACGCGTCACGAATCTAGCCTTAAATAAGTCGTGACATTTAGAACACAAATTATTTCCAGTCTACTGAAGGCGTCACAAGTAAATTGCATGTTAAATCGGCTCTCCCTAACAACCCTCAATCCCGTGCATCATTTTTTTCCAAGCTCACTCACTTGCCTTCACTCTAACCCTTTTATTGCTCCCAAGCTCCCTCACTTGCCTTCACTCTAACCCTTTTATCGCTCCCAAGCTCCCTCACTTGCCTTCACTCTAACCCTTTTATCGCTCCCAAGCTCCCTCACTTGCCTTCACTCTAACCCTTTTATCGCTCCCAAGCTCACTCACTTGCCTTCACTCTAACCCTTTTATCGCTCCCTCAGACGCTGCCAGAGAACATTTCCCCTCGTGTGCCTGCAGCTCCTTGCCTGACAGACAATGGCCGCCTGGTGCGAGGATATTATTCACACGGACGTTCGTTGAGTGTGAAAAAGAAACAAGACTCACTATGAACCATTCATGTCTTTTTCCTCTTTAGTTCTCTTAGTCAATTTGAATAAATGTCTTCCTATTTATATATTTCTGGAGGGCTTCGAGATTATGTCTGGTATTTTATGTCTATAGTCTGAGTGGAAAGTGTGAAAAAGAAACATGACTCACTATGAACCATTCATGTCTTTTTCCTCTCTAGTTCTCTTAGTCAATTTGAATGAATGTGTTTGTATTTATATTTTTCTGGAGAGCTTCGAGATCATGTCTTGTTTTTGTGTTTATAGTCTGAATGGAAAGATGTGCCGATGGCTGTAATAAGACTGAACAATCATTTCGAAAATACATGTGTGAAAATTGTTTGAGGTTCTGATGCTAGTTTTATCATTGTGATAAAACTTAGATGTTCACTGCAATCGCTATAGGTTTTCATGCCTTGTAATTCAAGTTTGCGTTTAAATGTTTGTAATTTAGCTACTTAAATTTTAATAAGACGACTTTGTGTTCAGTATTGTTATTTGCTTTGAAATTAAAAATTTGCATCGGATGATATTTTTCTGCCCTCTTTATCCAATTTTTCATACAGGTGACGTCCATGGTACACTAATTTGATTTTTTTCAAATAAATATTTCAATTTTATTTAGATTGGCAAGATTTCTCGAGTTTTTTATGCTCATAAAAATTATGACAAATTCAAATTACATCGAAAACCAGAGCCACGAGATTCTGATGGAAGTGGACTCATTTTATTCTAAAAAAACTTCTTTATTCTTTTATCTAAAACTTCATTTATCAAAAAAAATTCATTTTATTGTCCAAAACTTCTATATTCCGCAAGCGCGATGTTGTTGAGAGCCAGCCAGCGGTTCCGTGTCGACAGCGGCGCTTGCAGTCCTCGCGATATGGTTATTTCGATATCCAATTATGTAAATTCAACCAAATACCAATACCGATTAGAGTTCAGATCCAAACTTTCGCTTGACAATACGCGCCTGACTCCCAGCGCACGAATTGTCCAATTGGTAACAAAGGGAAAGGTAATATGGATAAGTGTTGACCGTTTGCGGTTCGAGGTTATAGTGAAACAGTTCGTGGTCGTAGCATTTAAAGTTGTCTTATGTTATGTTCTTCTAATAGTGGGGAGAATTTTTTGTATTATTGCAGATTAAGTACATCCAAAAAAAAGGGTGTTTTTTTTTTTTGAATTATATGTTTTTTGGGGTGTAGATTACGAATCTGAAATCCGTTTTTGGCGGTCGGCATCGGAAATTTTTAATGGAACCTGTTCCTAACTGGACCTAACCTGCGAGGTTTTCGTTGATCGGCTAGGTTTTTTCTATGTTAGGAGTCCGTCCGGCGGCCGGAAAACCTAGCCAATAGGTTTTTTCTATGTTTGGAGTCCGTCCGGCGGCCGAAAAAACCTAGCCAATCAACGAAACCTCGCAGGTTACGTCCAGTTAGGAACAGGTTCCATTAAAAATTTCCGATGCCGACCGCCAAAAATGGATTTCAGATTCGTAATCTACACCCCAAAAAACATATAATTTAAAAAAAAAAACACCCTTTTTTTGGATGTACTTAATCTGCAATAATACCGAATTTTTCAACTTCGCGTTCGCAAGGGTTAAAATAGTTGGTAACCGGATTTTTAGCAATATCGACACCTCTGATAGGGACACAACAGTTTTTAATGGAAAATATGAATTTAATTAGCACTATAAATCCAACTTCAACAAAGCTTCGTTCATTCAGCCGTCGAAACTAAATTTCCCACAAAATGTGCGAGGTTCTAGCATGCGGCGTCGTAGGAATAACCAAGTGATTAAGATGCATTAGACTGATGAATTAAAAATTGTTTCTAAACGTAAAAACGTGAAGAACTATTCATCCAATCAATCATCGTTTCATCTTTATAAAAGCCCCTATTTTAATAGAAATATTATGGAGGATGATTACTGCACAATTTCTCGTCGTGTCGTGCAGGTTAGTAATTAAATGCACAAAAGCTTTTAATAAGAGATTAAGCCGAGGCTGCGGTCAGTTGGGCACCAATCTTGAAGAAGCCGCGCAGCTAATTAGAAAATATTTAGCCTCTAAGCAGGGTGTGGTCGCGCTCAGTTGCACCAGATGCCTGGTAGCCAAGAAAAAAAGACGGACGAGAACAAAACCCCTGGAGGTTTTCATAATTTTCCAATCACTGGCCGCGGGTAAGCATTTCGCAATCATTTATTGCATTCATTAACCTCCTACGGAGTTGATCTCCTTATTAGTGAAAAGGTGAAATTTTTAAGGTGAATGATTTGTTAGGCAGTCTAATCATTTCTACGGGCTTTGAATTGAACTAATTGATTAATCTTGTCTTGAGAATTTAAGTGTCATTCGTTAATTATAAACCGTATGGATGACTTCCGTTCTGTATGTTTGTACACAATTTTCTATGCTTTTTGGGACACGAAACTCTACTGTCCTTTTAATTGGTATCGCGACCTTAGGGGGTATAAATTTTCATCTCAGGCCCCACAACAATTTCATTTAGTCTCGCGTCCCAACCCAGAAGTTATGTTGTCACTGTGCACCGCTGCGTGCAATTTATTCCTACGATAAACATTGTGTCGCAAGCTTAAATTCCAGCCTCCTTTGGATTATACTGCGCCACACTTGCCGCTGTGTCCTCACCGTAAGTTGCTTCTCGATTTTATTTACAGTCAAATGACAGTTCTTTAATCGTTGTACGTGACAATGAAAGTTTTAACACAAAAAAATTCAACCTTGATGGAGCGCAATGTTACGCAGTCCGACGTGCAATTTTGAATTATTCCACTTTTTTCTGGAAGTTTCGAAGTATTTGCTGGATCTATACAACGCCCTTGCGTACGCAAACTATAGAAATTGTGTAAAGAGTTTAGATATTTAAGTATATTCTTATCAATTGCATAATTAATTTGGGCACAAAATCATATCGACAGCGCAGTGTTTTTGTAATTTTGGAATTTGGAAATTATAAAATTTCAAGAAAATTTTGAGTCAACAAATGATATAATCATTTTATCTTTTATGCTTGAGCTCCTAGCATATGTAGCATAGATTGTTATCAACCTTAATTTATCATCAAAAATGTTTGAAACCATTTCAACCCAACGAATTTACTTGGTATTTGTATCGTTATGGGCATAAATGTAACGCTGCGGAAGGATTTAACATGGGCTTCAACGTCGGTTGAAAATCATGCTTCGATTCGATAACTGTGAGTCCAACATCCCAAATGTTGCTTCTCAGGTATTTATGAAAGCTATCACCGGCAATGGAATTGTAAAAAACCGTGCCAAAAGTCATTCTATAAAAATAAAAAATGCACTTACAAGTTATTACAATGATTATTAAAATCTATACAAGTTATAGTGAATTGACCTATAATATAAAGTAACGGGTCGCATAAGGAAAGTTTCAGACAGGTCCACGTACTATCACGACCGTCAATGTATCAAATGCTAGTTATAGGAGCAATACGGTTATTAAGTATTACTATAAAGTAGCCAATTTTTCAAACACAAGTTAATACGTTAAATAAATTAGTTTGTTTAGAGTAAAAGTAACGAAAAATTACGAACAAACATCGAGATGAAAAGAAAGCTCGAGCTAAGGGGTGAGGACGAGTTTACGGACTAAACGCAGAGAACACAAAAAGTCGCAAAAAAAAATATTAACAATACCTTCAAGCGTTCAACAAAGAATTAAATATCATATTACCCAGCTAACACTACCACCTCATCACCGTGCAATAGGAGTTAAATCCTAAGACGGAGAACCCCTACGAAATTTTGGTTACCGCAGCTCATATATAACGAAAGCAAACACGCCATACCGCTCAGAGTCAGGGTGCGCCGATCTTAATCATCATTTTCAAATGCGCGTTGGAAATTTAACGCCCGATCAATTATGACCTAATAATAATCATATGAATTAATATTCGGGTCCATAGAAACAGTTCTTTAAGTGATAATAAAAAAAGTATATTTGCTCTTTCCCTGAGCTGCGCGGACATTACATATCTCAGAGCCGCGGCTGTCTTGAATTACTAGTTTACTTGGGCCACATCTTAACATAACATAACATAACATAGTGATGTCGGCTCTGAAGTGTAGGCCTGATGTGGCCTGTCGCCGATTTCTTGTTGCACGTCTTTGAACATTCTCTATTAAATTTCTGTCCTTTTCGAATCTCGGTGACCACACAACGTTTCCAAACTCTAGACTCGGGCGTACGACGGCAACAAACAACTGCTTCATCGTTTCTGCATCTAGGAACTCGTATGAGCGTCTGATTAGTCCAAGAAGTTTGTTGGATGTGTCCAACAAACTTGCGGAGTCCAAGACATAATTATCCGAGCTTTATCGTGATTTCTCTAACCATTTCTTCATAAAGTAATTTCAGCATAATTCTCACTGAATTTTTCACACTGTTTGTCATTTTGCAACATCAATTATTCGAAGGGAAATATTACGTTTTTTACGGATAATTTTGTAGAATAGCTCTCGCTAGTTTTAAAATTCACAATTAATTTCTGCCAAAGATATTATTGCAATTCGTCTTGCCTAAATATACCTATAATATTCAACCATTTAAATTTTTTTCTTAGAAGAGATCAGCATTTTAGAACGCCGTCCAAGCTCATCTTCAACGTTACTCAGTAATTGCTAGCTTTTAAATCTGACGATTATTCAACGTCATTCCGTAGGCAAGCATTTCAGTCGACAGTTAATTAAAGTGCTCTAGGAGATTTAGCTTAATTTGTTAAGAAGGAGTCATTGTCTCCATTGCAATTTCCTTCTATATTCGACCTAGGGTCATGTAATTAACCAAACGCTTTCGGTGTTCCTGCTCGGCATTTTTACTTGTATTTTACTTCGACGAGTAAAAATCACAATGAAAAAATGATCTCCTACTCTATCAAAAATACTCATTTTACACGATGCAAAATCGAGCGTAATGGTTCTCCCACTAGCTTGTGGGTGATTTGTGTAGAAACAAATTTAATAAAATCGTGTATTCAACAAAATATAATGGAAAAGTATTCACATGACTGGCACTAAGATAATAGGAATTTCCCGATGAACTCAACGTTTCATCTGGATTTTCATCCTTAGTTTGATTTTGGATCAGTGCCAAGTTCCAATATTCTTCGTCCTATTTCTTATCTTCAGATTTCATTAAAGACTTATTTTTTTGTAATTACTTACACAGAAAGATATTTTTCGCCCCTGAAATATATCTCTGAATAGATTTTAATCAAAGTTACCGTCCATCACCTGTCGTATAGTAATGCAAACACTCCCAGTTGCCTTTACCACAAACTTGCTTTGAACGTCCGAGCTTTTCATGCCTCAAAAGCCAGGCTACGAATCTCTTTAAGTGTGAAAGAATTGTCGTGAATCCTCCTTTTGGCTTTGTAGAGCGCCCTCCATTATGACAGCCCGTCTATTAAACGGAAGCTGTTTTGCTGACTCTGCAGAAAGATCGCAGCGATCAACAAGACCGATTCTCCGAACTTTAAAGCACTGCGTAATATCGGCAACGCCTCGACAGTCCAAGAAAATTTTCATGATAAATGTCCTCCTGATTTGAGGCGATATGTGCCTATGCGGGTCACGAAAATATATGAAGAGGCTGTAAGGATACTTTCAGGATACTGACGTGGTCTAGGACATGAGAATGTATGAAGAGGCTGCAAGGATACTTCCAGGATACTGACATGGTCTAGGATATGAGAATGTATGAAGAAGCTGCAAGGATACTTCCAGGATACAGACGTGGTCTAGGACATGAGAATATATTAAGAGGCTGCAAGGATACTTTCAGGATACTGACGTAGTCTAGGACACGAAAATGTATGAAGAGGCTGTAAGGATACCTCCAGGATACTGACATGGTCTAGGACATGAGAATATATTACGAGGCTGCAAGGACACTTCCAGGATACTGACGTAGTCTAGTACACGAGAATGTATTAATTAAGAGGCTGCAAGGATACTTCCAGGATACAGACGTGGCCTCCTCGGGGAACTGTATGACATATTGCGCGCTTCACATCTGTCATAGAGGCGTTGAAGTTTACATTATTGATATATTGACTGTGGTCTTATTTATGATCGATGCCATTCCGAGGCACAGGTAATATTTTATTTTTGTTATCATTGGCAAACGTCTCTTCAGTTCGCAGACTTTATTCGAAAATTTTGAAGACATCCGCATGCTCAAGAGTGTTCGATTAACAATAGAGGATTTGAGAGAATAATAGCCATAAGCGATGAGCATAACATTATAATATTGTATCGTTGTAGCCTGATGAACTGCTTTGTCTCCGACACTAAATTCTTTTGAAGTCTGATAAAAATTTGAATAAAAAATTCGCACTGGCAATTGCCAAAATTCTTTAGTTAGAGCAAATTTTATCAATCATCTGCAAACATTGGTTATCATATTTTATAGTGATTGTGTAGCATCATCATTACATCACCGATTATCGTATGGTGAAATTTCTTTTAAATAATTACATTAGTCTCACTACAATTCTCTAGGCTAACGACCCCTTAGCATCCTGTACACAGAGGTCTGAATAATTTGTGTTGTGCGGTACCTACAAATTATGTATTTCTTGGGCTCCTCGAGCGAACTAAACAGGTTCCCATTACTCTGTATTGCATCTTACGTCAGGTCCATTATGAGCTGTCGGATATATATTGACAAGAAACAAGCCTCACATTGTTTTCAGAGAAAATATTCTCGAGGCGATAATTTTGGTTCAGAAAGCTTGCTAACGAAGACGATTACAAAGAACGGTTGGAACGTGACGTTCTAGACGCAATACCGCCTCAGATTTTTATGATTATTTGAGTCCGCGCTTTGAAACTGTGAGCTGAGCTTCTGAACTGAGCTACTGAAATGTTCAAATGTTTAGGGCCGGACCAACAATGCACTTTATTGACTGGGTGTTCCTGACACTTGTAGCTGCATCGCAATATCAGCAATGGAAGTGATGTAATTGTATTGAATTAGTACCCGTACGTGTGACCATGTTGTGATGGCCGGACAAATAATCTATCGCGTGTAAAATTAAATTGTCTCGTGTATTCTATTATTATAAATTTATTGATAAAGTAATTTATACGATTTTTTACACTTTAATAAAGCGGTAGGATACTGGTTTCTATGCGTTCATTAAAATTTTTAGAGAGCATCTTCAGAAATGAGCTTGGAAGTAAAATTGCGATGTTTAGTAATCGAATCATGAGCATTTTTCTGTTGCATGAATTCTCTATACATTTTTGGGATCAATATTTGCGCTGATTGAGTTATCTAAAATTGTTGTATTAACGAACTTAATCAATTTATTTCTTCTGTGCAGTTTTTATTTACTTGCATTTTTATTCGGATTTTATGAATCGATTGTTTTCTTTGAACTTGATTAACTAGTAACAATAACCATGCAGCCCCTTTGCACTTGAACCTAATTAAATAGTTCCATTAATTTAAAAGCCCTGATCGTGTAGTTAAAATTATAATTAGCGAATGTATATTTTAATGATTTGAAAAGCATTCTTATTCTTTCTCGTAAAAATTTTGAAAATTACTCGGATGGTTTCTGATTGTTGGGTTGATGCTCAAAACTTCCAACAGTTGTAATATAGTTCCTCTTTAGCAAAAAATGTGATACTTGTAGGCTTGTTTATTGCTTATATTCCAAGACTATTACCTCTATAACTTGAGGAAATTAATATAAATCATAAGATATTTTTAACACTCCTGTAGGATATTTTTTAATATCAACAGCTTTGGGTGACTAGATTAAACGTATTATCATTGGCAACTCAAGCAAAGAATCCTCCTTACCTACAATTGTGAGTAAAAATGCTGTTCGTAGGAAATGAAGTGCAAATCTATAATGTACTGCAATTTTAAAATACAATGGTTAATTTTAATTACTGATTCTTGCAAATATGAGTTCGACAGATGAATTTTAAAATTTCAATGCGTCAGTCCAAAACGGCAACAGAACATAAAAATTTCATATTTTTATTCTCTGTTCAAGTTTCTTGTCGCTCTAAGTACACGTCTCATTAACATGTCCTAATTATTATTCACAAACAATTTAAAACAGCAGGACGTTTCCTATTTTTTGGGTGAGCAGCACTCCATGTCACTGCCATCCTGTGCATTCTTGCACACATTCCTAGCAGATCGTTTGTTGGAGCGCTGTCGGGAACGACATTTTGACGACTGAACACCCTGCCAATTATGTACGAGGGCCGACACTCACAGCCAACATGCGGACTATGTCAGGTGCAGGCGATGTTATAACATTTAGTGTGAAAGTCAGAGTAGTGTAACTTTCAGTTTGCTGGAAGCCTTGTTAGTAAAAATCTTCTTTTTATATCGATTTGGTTGTAAAATGTTCCGAATGAACGTCCATAAATAAAGTTGGCTTTATCTTGGCCAATTAATACGATTGATCCAAATGGGCATCTGTAACTATGATTCTTCAAAGAACTATAGAAGAGTCATCATTGAACGTTAATGTATTTTAAACCTGCTCGGTTTGTAACGAGAGTAAATAAATAGGTTTGATGGTTCGACGAGCCCTTAAAATGAGCACTTCTTTTAGGCATTCATGCCATTCTGTGTAGACGACATATTGCTATAGGTATTCGACAATTTATTATCAATTTGCGCCGTAGCAGTCAACTGATGGCATTAGATTTCTCCGCCTCAGTCAACTGACGGCGCTGAATTGCTCCGCCTCAGTCAACTGACGGCGCTGAATTGCTCCGCCTCAGTCAACTGACGGCGCTGTATTGCTCCGCCTCAGTCAACTGACGGCGCTGAATTGCTCCGCGCGCTTAAATCCCAGAGACGCGACCTAAGCTGCCGCTTTTTTGAAGGCTTTTCGTAACAAGGAGCTTTCCACTGCATCCTGGAAAATTCCTCCTGTTTTGATGCAGCAGGAAATACTTTCGTGAAATAAACACGGAAGGTCAGGAAAAGTTTCGGTTCTATACGGCCTTTTTTGCTCAAATTTTAACTGCTTCATATTAATGATCCGGGTTTTAATTCCATGTTATCGGTCAGGTTCATTTTTGAGAATCGTTTATTCACCTCATTGTAATCAGTTGTATTTATTGTATTTATTTTTTCTTACGACGAAAAATTGTTTCGTAACTAGCTGAAAAAATTCTTCCAAATTCTATTTTTTGACATGCCGACCTTGAAATGTAGGGATCAGTACCGTTTATAAGAAAATGTTGAATCAAAAACCCATTTCGGTGGTGGCCCAAATCTAAGTGTCCCTAAATTGTAGAAGTGTTCAGAGTTTTACCACGGCAAAAGCCCCATTTGATTTGTAGTTTCATTCAAGGCTACGAATATTCTTGCGTTTAATTGTTTAACTTGCTCCCTTAAATGCTTTCTGACTTCATTAGTCTTGCTGGCCGCGTTCCGAAAATTTAAAGAAGTCCAGATCGCCGTTTTTCGAACATTATTCATCATAATTTGCATACGTGAAGGGCCTCGCGCAAAAATTGAAGCTAAAGTGCGTTTTTTCCTCGAGCAGCACTGCGGGTAGGCAAAATTTGGGCCCAAGACAATCCTGGATACGAAAATTCTCTGTAAATGTCGACACAGCTGAACCCAGAAGTTCTTAATTGCAAGGTCTAAGCTGCGTAGGAATACCTTGATCCAAAATTAGTTACGTGGCAATATAACTAACTATCAGGAATTAGTAAATCGTAAATTTTTAAAGCCGTATTCATGCAGCATTGAGAGTATAATGAACAATTGTATAACTATCACATAATGCAGTTGGACAATTTTTGGGAGAGGCCTATTTACCATGAGCTTAAACTTTGCAGACCCTTACACAAAATTTTAATCGAGCGACATATATTTCATTCAAAATTTGAATCTAATAACACTGAAATTTTTCGTCCACCTAATTTTACATTATTACTGCTTGGAGAGGTACTGTCATAGAATTGTTACTGTTTGCAGCTTATGGGTAGGATAAGCTCCTATTTCTCTGCAATTCTGCTAGGCAGTGGCTCCCTGTCTCCCTACACAGCTCGTTTGGCGGCCACTAAATGACTCCCTGACGCAGCCTCAGCATAATTATCACAAAATCCTCGTGCGCGAACGTCGACGAGAGCTATTTTGTCCGTAATTGGTGCCTCGCAGCGCCATGGCCTGCTCGAATGTTCTTCGTAAACGGCCATAGTGGCGCCCGAAATAGCCTTGTGCTATGTGCGACTTTTGAAAAATGGCGCGTCTACATTTTTGCTAAAGAAACTCAATGCGTGCTGTTGTCGACTTTTCGCTACTCACGAGATTGCGGACGTAATTGAGGCTCGGGTAACGCGATGATCAGAGCGCTACGTATTGTGTCTTTCACGCAAGAGTTACGCAGAGAATGGTTCTATCTATATAGGTAATGCAAGCGATGGTGACGATATTGATTTCTTTTCATGTCTCTATTGTACTGGATCTGTTCATTATTCTAGATTTTTTTTCCTTTTATTATTTTGATGCTGTGAAGCATCTGGCAATAACTCACTAATTATCTCGTTAGTCATTGACATGGAAGTAATATATTATCAATAATGCTGCCTCCTTCTGCACAAATTTCTGCACTGCTATCTAAATAAGAAGTGCAGCAGTGTTATATTACATTCCTTCTAATATTATTATAATACATCTTGTCTTAAATTTCGTTACTTATTTTCGAACTGAGGTATTATTATAATCGAAATGTATGTTTTACGCGCACAATTTCAACAATGAATGACCATTTAACTTCTGTTTTGAAGTTATATATATCTTAATATTTTATCAATCGTTGACATTAATTGGAAAATCGGAATTTTAATTATCCTAGCCTTCCCTCCTCTATTCAGACGTGCTTTCTCGATTTCACAACTAAAAATAAAATTTCAGATACAGCCAACTTCCTGTTTTGATGGGTATTGCGGATACGTGCTAGAATATTTTTCATATATTTCCAGTGTCAGCTTTAAATAATATATGATACGTTTAAATGACAGGGTAAATTACTCGTTCATTCTAACGAACAAAAAAGATTTTTACTTCTGTGTATGGACAAGACTATGGGCTAGCGTAGCACTTTTCTTTTCGGAATAATTTATTACATTTTCAAGGGAAATCATGCTTCCAATATTGTGTCCTGTAATGGTCGCTGTTCTGCTGGTAGTCTAGTCTAACACACACGTTTGTGCTCCCACGAGGCCCAATCATAAGATCATCTTAGGGAAGAAACAAGTACTAATTTCCAGGGCATCAGCACGACTGCAAGTGATGTTTTGTAAAAGCTGCCATGGACTGCGAGACGAATGGCCCTAAGGGAAATTACAGCCTCGTAGTCTCATACACGAGAAGAATATCTTGCTCACTCACCGCATACATAGTGAACGTCGACGTTGTTATTTTTAGCACATTTTCTCATTTATGGAAAAAGGAGCTATTGTGCTCGTCATGTCCGTCCGTGACGTCCGTCCGTGACGTGAAGTCGCGGACGGAAGAGAAAATGCGCTCTCTGTCACTCAATGCAGTGAGAACTGAGTTATATTTTTTAGCCTTCTCTTCGCTATGAATTTAATGCGGATGAACATACACAGGGAGAATCCTTGATAAAACTGAAACTTCGTATCTCACTAAAAATTTCAGTTTTATTTTATAAAAATTGAATTCTTTGCTTGATAAACTGAAAAATGAGAGAGAGATCAACTATAGTAGAGATCAACTATATAGCAATTTCAAGCTGGAGTTCACTGCTTCACCAAACGCTGATAGTCTTAACAAAAAGTTTTCCGGCATTTCCTTTCGTTTGGTTACTCTCATCGCATTTTTGTGCATCATATTTCGTGCACACATTGCTACGCGAAGGGCAAAATTCGAAGTCAGTTCCAACCCACGTCAGGAAGTCATGAATATTCGTAAAACATTTATAAAAACTTTAGCGTACAACCTCCCATGCCGTTTCTGATATTTTTTCAGGGCAGCAGGATTTCTTCTTGTAGAATACGCACTGCGAGTTCCATAGGAAGTTGTTATTTTTTAGCCTTCTCTTCGCCGTGAATTTATTGCGGATACATACATCAGGAAAATCCTTGATAAACTGAAACTTGGTATCTCACAAAAAAATTAATTTTTATTTCACGTATAAAAATTAAATTCTTTGCTAGCTAAATCTATGAAATTCAACGATCGTGATACACAATCTTTTGCAAGAAATTGCCACGACCTGAAAAATGTATGTAAATTCTATTACACGAAGAATTGGCACGCTTTCTATCCATGCAACTGACTTGCCCGCGCTACGTGTAACCTCAAACTCGATATGATATTCCTCCATAGACGAAATGAGCTCAGGAAAAACATAAACTATGTTTTATTGGCACAAAAACTCCATTTTTCATGTTTTTTGTTAACTAAATATGAAGACATTAATGGCTAAATGTCTACTCACAATTCATGTAACGATACGAGAGGAGCATTAAAATAAAAGTCCATAGACTAAGTTCGGAACATAAATTCCATTAACATACTTAACAATAGCTAGCAATTTAAAAATTTAAGCAAGCTTTCAAGGTTGCCTTTCTCAACATATAATGCACAGAGAAAATTTGATCCAGCGGGAATTTTATAACCTAATTTTTTCATATTTTCATACAAAAACGAATAGCAATACAAAGTTGAAATTATTGTACATACTTATTAGTGAAAGACCAAAGTTTTAATGATATCCAAAACGTTGGCCAAATATCTAAAAGTCTTTTCTAAAATCCAAAATTCGGAGTCAATTTCTTCGTAAATTACGAGGAAAGAAATTAAATGTGTATTTTTAAGGCTTTCACCGTAACCATGAACTACCACAAATGAAGGGGATCTCTCCCAAACCCGAGAAATTTGATTATTTTAAACCTGCCTAGGTGCTGTTATAAATCCATGGATTTTATGTCGGTGTAGTGTTTCCAGAATTAGGCATCAACCAATAACTGCCGAAAAGGAATTGAGATCTTAATCAAAGTAGAAAAATATGGTAATTTCACACCAGCGCAGTGTCTGTAATTATTTCGCTGAAGTGGTTTTAGTCATTTCTACATTACACGATTCATGGATAACTGCAGCAAACTGACTCGGTTCTCCACCAAACTCAAGAAATATATAAATTTTACAGCTGCGCCCTGGCTGTACTAATTCCAGGCTATTGAAATCAGCAGTTTAATAATTAGGTTACAAACTCTCATTTTTCTAAATAAAAATCAATGACAATTTTTGGTTCGAAAATCTAAGCCATTATGTAGTTTTATAAATATCGCGATGGTAAAGCTCAAACTTGCTCTAAAGTCATTCAGGACAAATCAAAATGATGTTAAATTGTTAAAGCGACCGCCGGACATCCCTGCTATAACAGAGTCGATTTATTGATATTTTTTCATTTTAACTAAATTTTTTTATTTAATTTTTAATTAGTTTATTTTTTCACATTTTGTTGCCTTATTATTGCTGAAGAAAGATTCTCCACAGAGGTTTTTCGTTCCTATTTTATGTAAGCTCCAATTACATTTAATTAACCCTGGTATTAAATTAATTAGGAAATTGTAGTTCCCCCCACAAAAATATAAATTTCTCCTAAAAACACTTATTTATGTGATATATATCACATAAATATATATATAATATGTGATTTGAGATGATCACTTTATTTTCCTTATTATTATCTTGTAAATCAAATATGCAGACCATAAAATCAGTTTTAAAAAATTTATTGTAACTAAAATTCCACTGATAAATAATCCAAATAACGAACAGGGAGCAATGAAATAATGAGAGCAACATCCTAAGAGTTTTGTCTTGTAATACATGGTTCTTTTGCTCCTGAAATAGACAAAGATCGTAAAATATACATGCATGTATACTTTTCACATACCGTTATATTTCTTACAAAGGCCGGCGACTTACAACAAAGTCCTCTTACCGGCATTCATTCACTGTTTTGCTCGTCGATCTATTCAGTTAGATAACATGTGAGTTGATAATTATAATAATGACCTTCTCATTACCCAAAATAAAATATTTCGTCGAATAATTTCCTTAGGCTCGTAAAAAATTTCGTCTTTCCATTCATTAGCGCGACACTTTCGATAAATACTTTTAAGGTAAAATTAGGAGAAGTTATTTCTTCTGATTAGGAATATTCGGGTGAAGAATAAAATCTAAATTATTGTGTCCACAAACCGAGGTATATATACTTTCTTTTTCAAAGAATAAGGAAACTAGTGAAACGAATTTTTCCTAATGAACGCAATGCACAGTTTTCTAACCAGGGTCATAAATAGATTTTACGACATCGTAACTCTGCTCCACCATTACGACGGGATCACACCAGGCGCTGCTTCAAACTCACAGCTAATGGCAGCGACGCTTTACAGAAAAATTTGCATTTTTTATGAGCTCATTACCGCTCAGGCCTAGCAAGAATTGTAAATAATTTTTATTGGCAATTTCGTTGGCACGTTTATACAATATTTTTAAGTTGATATATCGGCACCTTTTTTCCGGTAGCAACACGAAGCATTATTGGCTGCTTTCGTCTCGATGCTCTCCAGTTTTAATTATAGTTCTGAAAATACACCTAACTCTATCCAAAGTTTAAATTAGTAATTACCTTAAAAATTCAGACGTAGATAATTCAAGATTAAGCATCAAAAAGTTGGAAAACGTCCGAGGAACATTTTCTGTCACGCAGCTCGGCATTAAACTGCAGCTTCATTCACACTATCGGTCATTGAGCTGCAGCTTCATATACATTATAGGGCGTTTGAGCAGCAGCTTCATTCACACTATTGGACATTAAGCTGCAGCTTCATTCACACTATTGGACATTAAGCTGCAGCTTCATTCACACTATTGGACATTAAGCTGCAGCTTCATTCACACTATCGGTCATTGAGCTGCAGCTTCATATACATTATCGGGCGTTTGAGCTGCAGCTTCATATANGCAGGAAGAAGCAATTATAGTCAGGCTGCTGAGCAGGAAGAAGCAATTATAGTCAGGCTGCTGAGCAGGAAGAAGCAATTATAGTCAGGCTGCTGAGCAGGAAGAAGCAATTATAGTCAGGCTGCTGAGCAGGAAGAAGCAATTATAGTCAGGCTGCTGAGCAGGAAGAAACAGTTATAGTCAGGCTACTGAGCAGGAAGAAACAATTATAGTCAGGCTGCTGAGCAGGAAGAAACAGTTATAGTCAGACTGCTGAGCAGTGAGGTTTGCCATTAGTCAGGCATCTGAACTGTGAAGTGCAACATCACTCGGACCGCTGAGCAGTGAGATGCAGCATTGGTCAGGTCGCTGAGCAGTGGGGAGTAACATTGGTCACGCGGCTGAGCAGTGAAGTGAAACTTATTTCATGGTTCAGGTTGAAACTTTCTGACACCTGAAACTTTTGTTTGCGACGACCTCGTCGCAAGCTACTCTGTTCTCTGGCTGCTGTCACCGGGGAAGGTGGATGTGGAAATAAACTTGTAATAATCAATTTTCTGCAAATTCTCAGTGTTAGAAACATCTGGTTTCCATGCTAATATAATAATTTCAATCACATTCTTGTATTATCCCATTCATTTCACTCGATTACGCCGAACTCGATAGCTTGAGGATAAAAATTCTGGCTTGATAAAATTTTGGAAAATTAGGGGCCTTATCAATATCGTATCACACTAAATCCCATAACCTTCTAAGGAGTTCCATGTCTTCTCTTAATGCGAGCTGAATTCCAGGATTTCCAGTCAAAGAATACGTGAATGTACCATCAGATCGAATACATATCCGGAAATATTATTACTCACCGCCCTCGGTGAAAAAAATACCACCATCAAAATTCTACAGCTGAATTTTTTGCGCGCGATTTTATCACCTTGGCATACGTGAGAACCTACTTGCTCACATGCAGTCAGCATGATCATTGAGCTCATATCCTATAAATAGAGGATAGGAAATGGAAATAATGTTCGTATTAAGCCTCAATTCGGAAATACTTCACAGTTTTTTCATCGACTGTTTATGCTATGCTCTTCTTTCACAAGTATTGTATCTTAAGCTTATTTTCATACAAAATGTTACCCTCTAGTCGTACATGAACCTCAGGCCTTTATGTCGGCAGCCCCGCTGTTTTACGGACCTCGATAAGGAGTGATGATGACGAAGCATAAATTTCGGTGAAAAGAAACGGGAGCAAAAACCGCGAAAAATGATTCATTGTAGCGTAATTGTTGTGTTTTTAGCGCATTTTCTCATTTATGAAAAAAATGCACTATTGTGCTCGCCATGTCCGTCCGTCTGTCTGTCTGTCCGTCTGTCCGTCCGTCTGTCCGTGACCTCAAGTTTTCGTCGACGAGAAAATGCGCTCTCTATCACTGCAGTGAGTACTGAGTTATATTTTTTTACACTTCGTTTATATTACAGCCTTCATCGGTGCACTTAACTTAAAATAAACTCAACATATGCGTTTTCTGGCGTGGGAAATTATGAATAGACAATATTTTTTTACGTAACAAAAAAACTCTCAACTAATTCGACGTCGGTGCCCAAAACATAACAATTCTCCGACGACATTATAATAAATTTAAGTTACTAGCGGGCTATACACTGCGATGCTCGTATGATTATTGGATAAATTTAAAAATAACTTATGCTGAAGGTTGACGTGCTGATGTTAGCAATTGATCATTAATTAACTTAGATAATTCTTAAAGTATATCATTATTCAAAGGGATTTGACATTCTACGATTGTATATTCTAGTCAACGTTACAATATTTATATTATAGTAGGTCAAGCCAGAAAGGTTATAAGTGATAAGTAAAAGGTGTACCCAGCAAAGTGATTGATCTGGCATTCCTTTGATGTTTTCCTATGTTATTGTGACTATTTTTTCGCTCTCGGGGTGCAAACTAATGCATAATATTTAATTCAAGATTTAAGGCATATCAAACATGCATTTTCTCTTCCATTGATGCGAAAATTCTCTCTTTACTAACGTTGGTTATTCCATTCACCAAATACCGTGTTCGCTTTATAAAAATCTTTCAAAACACAAAAAAAATCGTTTGACATTTCATAATATAATGTGTATGCATTCACCTACAGCTCATACTAAGTACATTCCTGTACAATTGAGTAATAATTTAGAGAAAGCCCTATACAGCTGAATAATAATTTGGGGAAAAGTCCTATACAATTGAGTAATAATTTAGAGAAAAGTCCTATGCACTTGAATAATAATTTAGCGAAAGTCCTATACAGTTGAGTAATAATTTAGAGAAGAGTCCTATACACTTGAATAATAATTTAGAGAAAAGTCCTATACACTTGAATAATAATTTAGGGAAAAGTGCTATACACTTGAATAATAATTTAGAGAAAAGTGCTATACACTTGAATAATAATTTAGGGAAAAGTGCTATACAGTTGAAGGAACCTTCGAAAACCGCTGCAGTCCTTCTCATGTAAGGCGTCAGCGTGTGCCTTGTTCTCTGGAGCTCCGTGCATCGGTCCGCATAGAAATCGTCTGCTTATTTAGATTAGAAAACTTAACCTGGAATGTGTAATTCTTCGACTGAATGAATCCCGGCTTCTTCGCTCCCTTCCATGATGTCTTCAGTCGTAATGAAATTGAGGTAATTTTTATGTTCCACATAAATGGAAGGCTGTTCCACGAACCTTTATGCGTGAATGCTTCTGTGAACATTTTTGCATAATTTTAGCTTCTTCGCATTGAGCTAAAAGAGTTTGAAGGTGTTATTTAATTTTATAATAAAATTTATGCATATTTAATTATTAGGTGCCTCACTATATTCTATTTTTCTGAGCCGAGGTAAATTTTTTCTGCAACACTATTTGCTTCAATTATGTTTTTTAACGCGTTTGATACAGATTTAAAAATTCTGAATTTTTCCTTCTGATAAGCAGAGTTTATTTATTTTCCATCAATTGTTGAGAGATCAGTAAATATGCAATAAGTGTTCTCCAACAGGTTGGAAATGGGTTAAACAGGTTTAACTTTCTCCACATCGCCTTGCTTTTGGAATTTTAAATATTAAGAGTGTCTATTGAGGATTCTGGAAGCTATTTTTTCATATTAACATTCCGTTGAGTAATGATAATTCAATTTTTGCCTCATAATTTTTCTACTGGAGTATTTTTTTCATCGAGTATAACTTGTTTATATATCCTCTCTAATCTCTACTAATGAGTAACGTCCTCTGCAAATGATTTGATTAAATTCGGAAGAAAGCCCTGACAAATTATGTCATGCGGAAAGTTCATAAAATGTGAGTTTAATTTTGATGTCATCTGTAACTTCATGAGTGTGGCCAATTCCAACGTAGGAACTTTTTGTAATCTAGGATGTCCAGATGAACTTTTTTATGATTTATTGTTTCTCTGGCAAAAATATAACATATCCATGACTAATGTTCTTCTAGAGTTTTAAAAGTTCAAATATTTAATCAAAAATTTAAATTTCCAAATGTGCCTTACAACAAATATTCTATCAAAGTTGAAAAAAATATATTATTATTTTCTGGTTTCCATTTATTCATTTAAAATTTCCATTTCCATTAATTTCATCAAAAAAAATTAAAAAAAAATTTTTATCCGCCGTTTCCGCCTCCAATGCCTGAGTTATTAAACCAGATATTTGTCCAACCCTGAAAAGTAAAAACTCCTAAATCGCATGTGTTCCATTTTAACTATGTACGTCCAGGCACGCTTTTAAACATTTCCCTTCCCCTCTCTTCTCAAGGAGTTAAAAATCTACTGATTCTTTAATATACTAGGACTCGGCCAAGCTATTCACGTTCTCACCGTAGAAGTGATTCATTCTGTTCGTCCTGCTCATCAAAAGCCTAGACGGTCTACACACCAAGAGAGCTGATGGGCCACTTGTACACCGAGCCTTACTTCTGACATTCAATTATGGTCGAAGTCTTACGCTTGCCGCGAGATGAAGAAGATTTCTCTGCGGCTTCGTAGCAAAACTTGTCGGAATTCCTCCGAACTGAAAGACTTTTTATTGCTTAAAGCTCTAACTGAGAGCGTCTTCGGGTAGGCTCTCGCAAATGGCCTAAGTTTGTAGGGGATAATTTACGACATGTTGGCGGGAAAATATAAAGCATCAGAACACTTTATCGAGCTACGGTGCGACGACCACTTGCTAAGAGTTGCCACAAATGCGACGAAGAAGCTGAGCTAACGACACGATCCCTAATAGCTGCTGCTCGTGACAGAATTTGAAATAAGAAACGGAAATGGATGACCCAACTTAGGGTGCGTCAGTAACTGAGATTCTTACACAACATCAGCATAAGCTCAGTTCCAAGTCTCGTGTAGGTTGTAAGTAAAAACTATAGAAACTATGGTAAATTTTTGAGAAGGAAAAAATACAATAGAGCTTGAAAAATTATTCTTTGTCCTCTGTGTATTTCTAATATATTTTCTAATTCTTCGTAATTTAGCAAGGCATTTGAAGTCCAAATTCTTTTTCCAAAACCTAATGGGATTTGAAGCGTAGCCTTGTGAAGCACTGCAGTGCTATTTGTCCGAGTGCCAAAGCAGTAATGCAATTAATTACATTAACGGCGTCGTGCATCACAAGAAGTTCCCGTATTGGCCAACATTTTTCCCACTAGCGGCCAATATACTTGATGGGTAGCTAGTGGAGTGACCTCGTCTTGCCAGTAGTTCAAAGAACCTTATCATCTCACGAGATTAAAAGACGGGGTAACTCGTCTCAAAGACGGATAGGTAATCGTCGCCATTTGAATGCTAATAAAATTAATTTTATAGTAGAAGTTGAGTCTGGAGGACCTCGCTGGCCGGTGAAGTGTTGGCGCTTTTGGAGCTTGGAAATCGTCGTAAAGATTGTCTAGGTAGGCAGTATATAAAGTCGTCTGTAACCAACCTATTGTGTTCGCTGGCAGAGAACTAAAGAGATGCTGGCAAGCAAGCTTCATTATAGGCCACCTTTGTAATTACAAGCCGAGGCTTGCTTCATATTATGCCTCTATTTTATCTTTCATAAACAATGGAGTTGTCGGCAGTTTATTGTTTGAGGCCTAAGAGGATCTTGTCATGTTGAATAGAATTGAGTGTAATTAGTGCTAGCCTGCGATGCGTTTATAGTCTGGCCCCTGATACTAAACTTATTATTTCAGACATGTCACTAATTACGTTTAATTAATTTAGACCCAACTCTTGCAATGACTGACACTTTTATCTACTGTAATACAAATAACCTTCATAAGATTTATAGTAGGTGTTGATTCGTGTTTAATTTGTAAATTAATTTCTTACAAATGGAAACCGAAATCGGTGATGTCATTCCATCTCAATAAGTGTCTTGTTATCAACTTATGACTCTTAGGATTCCCACAGAGTCGTTAAATAGCGACACTGGTCAGCCCGATAGCCGATATTCAGAAGCCTTGACAAAAATTCGTCGATCAATCTTCCATGGAAGCAGCAGCTATGAAAGTGCCAACATCCATCATTCGGATGTGATGGATACCGCCAAGTTTGTTCATTGCTTCATGCCTGTCAGGAAGACTAAAGAATGCAGTATAGTGTGCGGATCCACAGCTTTCCATGCATGCCTTTAGGTTACTCATCAAGATGAGACCGGGTGCCAAATAAATTTGTTGCAGCAATCATTTGTCAAACGTAACCGCCAATTATATAACATTAGGTGCACTCAAGCTTTTTTTCAGCATTCGTTGAAGAGAAATAAAGGTTAACAGAATTGTGGATTTTTAGCCAATTAAATTGTGAATTGTGGGTTTAACCTTTTTCGTTTTTTAACCATTTTTTTGCAATCACAGCAGTAATAAAATGCTCTGACCGCAATATTAAAAAACTGATGATCCACTGGTGAAAAACTTGGCCAAAACATCACTGTAATTTATTTAATTTTTTGGCCAGCGTATAAGGACTTAATAGTTTTATATAATTTTTTATTTAAAAAATTAAAAACTTAAAATTAACACAATTTCGTGAACTGGTATTTTGATAATGAGGCTGATAATTTACCCTTTCAGGGTAGGTACCCTTTCAGGGGAGGTACCTTTTCAGGGGAGGTACCTTTTCAGAGGAGGTACCCTTTCAGGGGAGGTACCCGTTCAGGAGAGGTACCATTTCAGGGGAGGCACGCTTTCAGGGGAGGTACCCTTTCAGGGGAGGTACCCTTTCAGGGGAGGTACCGTTTCCAAGGAGGTACCCTTGCAGGACAGGTACCTTTTCAGGAGAGTTACCTACTTACGAGTAATTCAGGGAAAGCAATCCGTTACATTTTTAAAGCGAAGCGTCAATATGGATAATATTCTCATTTTAGGAATTATATTTAATTAGAAGTAATTTCATTTCATGGAATCTCTTCTGTTCTGTTTCTTAATAAATTTGCACTTTTTATGTTTAGCAAAATGTATTACGTAGAAGATTTCTGTAGATGAAATTCACTAATGAAATTTATTTATCATGCATGCGCTGGCCATGACGCTCCTAAATAAAGATTTATTCTGACTTCAATAGATTTTGGATAGTAAATCGTTCAAATTCTTACCGTAATCTGGAAAATTTTGTCTCTATTTGTAATAATAAAAATATGATCGTCAAATTAGTCTTCCACACTACACTCTAAATCATAAAGATTTGGGCTCAACCTTCAATGCATATCTTTTCATAAAGATGGATTATGAATTGAAACAAATCAACACGCAAAACTCCCAGCAAATCTGATGTATCTTCTATTCAAATGCCGTCGAACTTTTTAGATTCCCCCTTTCTTACCGTCCGCTGTATTTCGTGTGGTATTACCTACTCTATTTGTAAAAAAGATTTACACAAGAAATGCATAACGCAGCTTAGGAAAACTCATTATGATTTATGTATTTTTCAGGGAGCGCAAGGCTTCAGAACAACTTTATGTTGACCTACAACAGCCGCTTCTCTTCAATATAAAACAGAGAAGCCTTATGCACCGAAAAAATTTTCATACACCTTTAGTGTAACTCGTGTTTTATGGTAAACTCATTCCAAATTTTGATAACCTCCTACCAAAATTACCTACCGTTTAACGAGCGAATACGCTATAGTGAATTCTTCCAAGTACATCCATCACGCTTAATTTCATCACTTCATCATAACCTAGCTTGTGACAGCGCTTTTGAGGTCAATTAGATAAAGTAAGTGCACAGAAGTCTCCATGCCACAACTAATTACACGTCTGCTGTAAAGAGCCAGCCAACCAATGTTGTACTCCGCTCATCCATCATAATTATACCGACAAAAATCGTTGTCCTGGTCACATGGAAACGTTCATCTAGCCACACTACCGGTCAACGCCGTGTAAAACTTATGCGAGCCTATCGGTCGAGTCACTGATATGGTGACTCTCCAGGGGCCATACTTTCAAAACTCGCTAAGTGAACGTAAGTACTTACGCTCTATTTTCTTATCTATGATTGGTGGATTTTGCTTGCGTGGCCGTCAGTGATTGGCTGATGGACTTACGATCTCTTAACTTTTTTTGAAAGTATAGGCCCGGGTCAGATAATCTAAGAGTTGTTATCAGTCTGGGAATCCATTACTAGTAATTAAATTAAGAATTGAAACTTTTTGGAGGAAATTACGCGTCAGTAACGCTACAGAAGCATTCTTTTAAAACTTAGGAGCCTCATGAACTTCGTAAGGTTCACATAGATCTAAATAAATTATTTGTAAACTATGTCGTTATGAGAAACAGTTTGCGTAATCACCCTATTCTTTCAACTGTAAGGAGAGGAGTGGGCTGCGAATTGTATGATTATGGGTTGCCTCACAAAAGCTCTTATCCCAGTATGCCGAATTTTTCGGCATAAACATACTAATCTATTGAACCTTTGCTTGAGAATTTACATTCAATGCGCGTTCCATCGGCACTCGGAAGCGTGGAATGTGCTATTCAATACTCCAATACTTCCCTATTTCCAAATAACAGTGTCCATTGTGATCAAAATGTGAGCAGCCCCGAGAGCATTTGGGTCTAAATAAAGACTTGTATATATGCATGGAAACGGCAAGCGCTAACCGGCCATTCGGAGGCCACACGGCCGTGCAAAACAAAGCTCTATGTATGTTCTCCATTACACGCACTGCAGGTCAGCAGGGCTGGTCGTTTTGCTGCTGCGGCTCACGTATTGGGAATATTTTGCGCCTGCCTTCCAATATTGCACGCGATCTCGTGCCACTGTGTGTCCCCGACATATTCGCCTATATCCGCATTTATCAAACCACGTTATTTAGCGCAAGGAGTGGTATTTTTTGTTTTCCTATACAGGGATGAGGGTTGTGCCTTGACACAAATTGCAGTCATGTCCACAGTACTTCATTCCGCACTATTACCAGTCAGATTTCATTTTCTGTTGATAATTTTGCGATTTCCTAGAATTCGTTGTTGGAATTTTCGGCGCAATACCAGTTCAATGTTTCGTCAATGTACAGCCACTTACAGGCATGTTTATGAGAGCTACTCTGCTGGCTTTAATATACCCACCCGATAACATCCATTGAGTGGTGCAGAACGAGCGGCCACCGATGGAAGCTGTGTTTGCCAGCGCGCATTAGTGCTTGTTCACTTTAAAGCTGATGCGGAAAGTCGGTGCAGATCTTAATTTGGTCGCTCAATCCAACGCGATCAAAATGACCAAAATCATTTCCCGTTTCGCCACAAACCTAAATATCTGGCAATTAAAACTCCGTTCTGCATTAGTTTTACACGTGCAAGCGGAGCGCTCGAATTGTTTTTCCACAAATTACGTATCTAATAAATCTTTGTTTTAGGCAATTGTATAATTGAATTTTCGTATTCCTTAAAATTACATCTAATCTTAACAAAATGTTTTGTATTAGCTTTATCATATTTTTGTGCATAATTTTATCGAGCAATGATGTCGTTTTAACGTACTTAACATAAAATCATAAAAGCTGTGCCCAGTGAGGGGAGGGAATCAATCAAATTAATCATGGAGAAAGCTATATTCGGTGTATCGTAATCCGCTAACAACTGCTTTGAAAATATTCTAAAAGAATAAAAATAGTAAAAATCATATATAAAAAATTTTGAGGCAATGAAGCGCGCGAGAAATAGAAATTACATTTCAACCGTGTGATGTATACGAAACCTCGTACACTGAAACAAATCGCTGCGTTAAAACTACGCACCGAAGTGTCTATCCCGGCTTGTCCTAAAATGAGTTGGCACAGGTGCGTAAAACGCCATTCAGCCAGCCGGCGAGGCTACTTTCAGCGCTTATTCGAAGCTACTATTAGTTTTCAGATAGCTGTTACGAAAGCGGCGAACGAACGTTTCGTACTAATTCGTTTAGCCACATTGAGCTATCTAGCTACTTGAGCTAACTGCACCTAACACACGGAATTGTTTCAGTGTAGGTTAAGGAATTGTGCCCGAATAATATCACTCGGTTTTACCAAGTTTGAACTCGCCTAAATTTTTTTAATCCTGAGGATTCATTACCGTGCAATAGCCACTCTCAAGAGCTCCATTAGCTTTAATTACTGGACTGTACGTCACTTTCCTCGATTCGGAATATTGTATGCGATACCTCGTACGGAGCAGAAATTCAAATTAAGCTTTCATGACATTTTTCAGGTTCTGTGTAAACGAATGGCAATGATCGTGCACCAAAGTCTATGGTGCGCAAAAATACAATTTACACTATACGATCATGACATATCATAATCAGGACCTATGATAATGTGGAACTTGGACATAATTTCGATCGATACTCTAATAATGCAAAGAAGGCAGTGTGCACCGAGGTCACAAGATACCTGAGTTTGCATGTCTCAGTGTCGTCGTCTTTTGGTGTGGGCGCTGAACATTTTATGGCTGAGTAGGCGTTTCTTAAAGATCACGCAGGGAGAAATGAGAATTTTTCCATTTATTTATTCACATTTATATCGATCTATCAATTGGTATTTAAATTTGTTGATAGATTTAGGACCACAACATCACCACAATTTGAAGTATGACTTCAATTACAGAAATAATTAAATATCACTTCTGCATAGCCTCCTAAGCTAGCACAGTATTCAGCTGAAGTAAGATGATTTAAACACGTACATAGTCTCCGATCCCCTACATATTCCCTTTGGATTTTCTAAACCATCACAGTATCAAATAAAAATAAAACTTTAAAAGGGGAAAAATCTCACCCAAGTCCTGGTAAAAACGCGTGTATTGCGTCATCGTAATAAATATTTTTCATAATTTCACACCCGGATTTGCTATCCCCCTTTAGTTCCCTGACTCCTGCATGATCTTGTTAAACGAGGGTTCGGGTTGGGATTAACTCCTTAATAACGGGGTCAGAAAATATTAAGTTAAATAACTACAAATTTACTGCTGTAGCTCATGCATGAATCAGGACCAATTACTTCTTTACAATTGTGATAACCTAATTAAAAACCTTCATTCTGTAAATAAAATTCCTTTATTAAATAGAATTATGATAGATTTTGTTTTACCAAGTAGAAAAACCTTCATTCTGCGCAAAATATTCATTTACACATTAGTAAAATAATATTTTATGGTATACCAAATAAAATATATATTTATATAATGTATCTTATAAATTATTATATGGATACATTATTTTATATAATTTAATATAATTTATTTATAAGTATACGTCATTATTTGTACGTGTTATAATTTATTATGGATGTATTACAAGTAATGGCAGACAACCTAAGACTGCAATCAATGCACTGACGTCTGAGGGCTGCGTGTGAGTGCTAGCAATGCTCTCGTACGGCCTGCTAGGCAAACAAGCCTCTTCAAATAATGACCAGACTTCTTATCTTTCTTATAAATCTTCATCTTTTATCCTTTATTATAAAAATTCACCTATTCAATGTTTCTTGAAACCGGTGGAGGGCTTTCTGTGGCATATATTTGGGTGTTTTTTTTTCGGAGAATATTTTTGCGTTGTTAGTTCCCTCTTATGTTTTTTTCCAAAAGAAAGTGTTTCTTTTTTTCGAGAAAATTTTTCACCGCAAAGTGGACAATTCATTTTACAATTATTGTCTCATTATTTACTTTAATGAGAAATTGCTCAACATTGGGTTCATAAAATAGGATTTTTTTCACATTAAAATCACAGAAAAATTATTTACATGAAAAGCATCATATAGGGAAGCACCTCATACAAATAATCCTAGTGATCTTGAGTGCTTATTTCTCAAAAACAAAATATTCTTCTTAAGTAATTTGACAATTCCCATTTCTCTATTTTATCAGATCATAAAATTAATGAGTTTTCCTCATCGCACCATTTTTCCGAGCTGATATAAGATATCCAATTCACGTCATGAGATCGGCAAGGCAAACTTCCTTGTTCTCGTCTTCGTTGGCAAACTAAGCAATATTGGCACACCACTCGACTGATGTCGATATATCGTTACCGTCGAAACAGTCCACGTACAAACACCGGACTACCCAACGATCTGGTAACGGTAGCACAGTTTGATATGCATCTTCATATCTAACTTACTTCTCTCGCATTAGTGGGATCTGAAGAATGACTATGCAGGGATCTTGAATGCAGGAAGAAAAAATTGTGCATTGAGCCCATTGTCCAAAAATACTGGCCCAGATGATTTTTCTTAGTAATTTAAATTATGAATTTAAAATTACGTCAACATCTCTTCGACAAACTATTCTTAACTGTTTATGCGCAAGTTTATCCATTATGCGAATATAGAAGTTTTTTTCAAGATTCTGTTACGAAAATTACTATATCTTAATAATATTTCCTTCACATTGGTGTAATTTTAACCAATTTGCCTAGAAAACGCGAGGTTTTTACGATAACTTCATAAAATGCAAATAGCAATTCTCGTGAGTGCTCTTCAGCAGCTAAAATATTCATGTTGAGCGTCAACATTATTCAAAATAAAGCCATTGTTCACCGCATGCTTTACTCCGTGCAATTTCATTAATTGTGAAAAATTGACCGATTTTAGATTGTCATTGTTTCTTTTTACAAGGATAGATTTTATCCTTACAATAACCCAGGATGAGAAGCATTAACGATCAAATAATTCTTATTTTCATAAATCATTTACACTTAAAATTAATTTTTGATCTAAAAATGTTTTTATTAGATAAACTTTTCGAAATTTACGAACCTTTTCGAATAAATTGTTTTATAAAATCGAGTAGCGCTGAGGAAGCGGCTTGCAAAGGGCGCTGTTTTATAGACTTAATGGAAGTGATGACGGAGCTAAACTGCAACGATGATCGAACGAGTCTATTATTTTCGCCCTCAAGTGAAGATAAATTGCCTCATTTGGCAGTAATTCAATGGAACGATCAATACGACGCTCCATGCTCTGAATTACTCTGATAGAGGTCTGTTGACCGCACATCATAAATAATATCGAGTATTTATTGAACATTGTTCAGCAGAGTGTGTAAAAGCGTCGCATCTGTATTGATAAATAACAGGTCTGCCTGTGAAGCATGACGTGCTTGAATATTGTTGTTAGATTGACATTCGGTAAAATGAATTGCTGTACAAATGCTATGCTGATTATGATCTGGTAGTTCAATGGTCGGTCACAAATGAAGCCTTGATTGTAATGCAGCATAAAGAAATGAGTCGCTTGTTACTTATTAGGAGCATTCAAATAACGTGGTCATGATGTAGCCTTAAATATCATTTGTTTCTACGATGTTGGATGGTCTTCTATATCATCCACATTGATTATTATCGATTGCAATTCATTTTCTCTTCGATTTTATTGACTTTGATACTAATGTCATGAAATACTGGAGCAAATTACTTGTTTAAAACATTTGCTTAGGTTTTTGTGTGTACAAATATGTTCATTATAAACCTACCATTCTAGCCAATCTCTACTCGTTGACTAAACTATAACTTGATAATTTACGAGTCTGTAAAATTTACTATTTGATCCACACATTGTACTTGCGATGTATCCTTTATTTAGTTTGAATTTCTGCATTTGCAGTGAATTGTTTCATCTCCTTGAGCAATTACCGGGCAAATACAATATCCGTTACCAGGATCTCCTCTTACGACCAGAGATACTGCACTACCCCTTGGGCTCATGCTTATATTAATTCCGAGCTCAGGTAATGCAGCTTAGGAAGTTCAGTTATTTTTGTTGTTGTACGCTAAACTATTGAGTTTCGTCTTAATTGCCCGCTCATGGAAATTTATGCATAGTTCTTGTTACGGCTTGCAAATCCACAATAAAGCAGATGTTAATTACCGAGAATTCTGTTAGAATTTCGTTGTTATTAGAGTGGATTTCAGTCGTCGGCCCATTGAGACCTCAGTCAGCCATTGAGCCAGAAGTATATGATATATGTCCTCATTGAGACCTGGAGCAACAGTAACATTTCAAACCATTTAATTAGCAGCATGTGACCATTTCATCATTGAAATTTATATGTCAACAACCCACTCGGTAACTGTAACTTCTATGACACTGTTGGTTTGCTTATAGGTTACTGATGAGATGACAGTGACCGATCGGTGTCAGTAATGGTGGTCACTGTCGAGCCATTGGCGAGATAAAAGCATAATTATGAAACGACCTCGCACTCCATGTAAGAGATTTATGGCTTTAATAACAGTGTATCAGTGGCTACGGCTCTCGATCAATCAAAGCAACAAAGTTGGGGAATTTGGATTTGTTCGATGATGAAGTGGAATATCGTCGTTCTGCACGATGATTTCAATACACTGGTGATGTGGTGGGTCATAGATACTTTGGCTACACTTTAATGTTAAAAAAAGTTTCCTACCCTGAAAAATTAAAGTTTCCGACTCCTCTGCTTGTAATATCATGTCTAACAAAAAAGATGTATGAAAAGCAAGGGCCACCGTTACTGATTGTAAACGATTTTTTTATTTATCGACTCATAGTCGTTTTTTTCAACATAGTTCATTAACAATGTCACTCATCATTTGAACATAATTCATAAATCATTTTTTTTTGTTGCTCGACGTAATCGATATAATTTATGTAGTAATATGCAGCAGCTCATGACTAAAAATAAGGGACTCACTCGGATTTATAAATATAATAATTAAATTCTATATCTCTATCTTCCATTCACCCTTTGCTAATTATTCTAAAGTTTAGAACGATGTGAACATAATAGTTTTGCTATTCAAAATTACAGGAATGGAATTCCTTCACCTGAACTGATTGAATTCAAATCAAAAATTATTAATTTAGTTTAGTCGCCCAGCTTCTGATCTGGGGTACCAGAAGCTGGGGCAACTCTAAATTTTGTTAGGGTAGGCTTGCTGCTTGGCATCCTTGGCATGTAGCATTGAGGAACGGAGATGGCAAGGCAATAATTATTGACCATCTACTCTCACCCGCTACAGTATTAAACGTCGCTGCAGAATCACTGAGGGCCTATCATCGAATATTCAATGACCTTCGATGATTTACCGTTAATTTCGCAGTGAGATGATTAGAGATTGAACGCGTTTGAGATGGCACTTCGATCTATTCTGCTGCTTTGCACTACAGGATCTCTGTATCCGAATGCCTCTAGTGTTTAATGAATAATTAATCAGTTGTATCGCACGACGAACAGTGGTTCAATTTAAAATTTCCCGTCCCAATACTAAACTGTACAAATCACTGTACTACTTTTTGTCTACAAGAATATGCAATTGGCTCGTTATATCATAGCTAAAGTTGGCATGGATGCATGGATGAGGCGCTTGTTTATTATACTTTTATTTAGGGAACATGATACATCGCGGAAAGAATCTTGATATATAATTTCTAATGAAATTGTTTAGTAGTACCCAAGTAGTGTGTTTTTATTTTATCTTTAAGACTCTCAAGAGGTGTATAGAAATTACTAATAAATATAGGTGCAAGGTTTTTAGCATACGCTCGAGACTTTTGGATTTATTTGCTGATTTTATTCGCATTTGCTTAAAAAAAACTCAGATATTTTTATTAATATCTACTGCTCCTGATGCTACAACATTTATTATGCAAAGATAAGAAAAATTCTGGCTGACCACCGTGATAAAAGAGCAGAAAACCGTATCAACGAACAGCCAGTGTACGTCAGCGTGACAAGGCAAGTCACGCATGAGGAAAAGTCATTCTTTAAAGTGGCAAGTGTTGTTAGGTGTCAAAGGAAGCCTGCCGCAAAGTGACCGCGCTGGTTTGTAGTGTTTGGCTTAGGCGCTTTCTTCGAGGTCAGTTTTTTTGTTGTTGTTTTGTGTGTTTTTCTTCATAAAAAAGCAAGGCCCACTGACCTCAAGAGATATGGACGAGGGAGAGACGCGGTTGAGGGTCTTCCAAATATCGCCTGAACTGCCTGAAGAGGTCGCAACGTAGCTATTTCATAAATTAAAACTCCGAGCCTTTTGTTTAGGCTGGAGTGATGGAGGCCTCGGATAAAATCAAATGAAGCCATGAGAACCAAGGTTCCGAGTTATGGTTCTGAACTCGAGATTTAACGACAGATGAGATTTTTGATTTTGCATTAGTTTGCACGTTCTTTGTTCCTTCAATTTAATTTAACTAAGAACAGCGAAAAAATGTAACTTCAATCTTTTTTCTTCCACTGAACAAATTCTATTTCTCGTAATATCACTTCTCGCATTCTTTATTGTTCTATCAACATTAGCCAAAATTAATTGTAGGATATGCATCCATAGCTTAACTAATATTAAGAGTTCATATAAAATTCACTGATATTTCACTAGTAGGTATGGCAGCAGTTTCATAGTCCCTCTTGCCCAGGCTTCTAATTGACATTTGACGTATTGATTGTTATTCTGACTCTGATTGGCATTCGAAATGACCGGTTAACTTCGAACGAGATTAAAATGCGGGCTTCATGGGTAACTCACTTATTTACTTTTGATAGCCTTCAAAATTCCCGTATTTTGCTACAAAATAGAAGTTCAGAGTGTGCTCAGCTCAGTGTTAATTCAATTGACAGTTCATTTATTGGTGAACTAAGATATTAATTGGTTGCTCGGCTACATGTATTCAGCAGGTCACGTTGGAGTCAACATTTTTAAAAACGCTGAATGAGATAAACGCGTTCAGCATCCCTTGCTGGGGTTAGTTCGTTCGAATATGACATTGAAGTTTGAAAAAAATCTATTAATGTTTTTTCGTTATTGGTTTCTATGATATTTTTTCCCAAAACCCGGCATATACGTTATTCTGTAAGCGTTGATCTAGGAACTAGATAAGCCTACGAGAAATTTATTCTAGTATTCTAACACACTTGATAGAGTTTCTCATTTCAGTTCCGTTATGTGGAAATTAAACTTTTAAATTAACGATTATAATTAAGTACATTAATGTTTTACACTACTTGAAAAGAAAAAAAAATATTCTGAAAACAGGTATTCGTATGTTAACTATTATTTAAAAGATATACATTTCAGTTCGTGCAACTATAGATATAATAAACAGGACCTAAATTAAAATGTATAAATGTGGTGAATATATTTAAATGTGGTAAATAAATGTAAATGTGATTTCATTTGAATAAATTTGTACCAAGCGTCACTTTTTTAGAATATCTCATTTATCTAAATTTAGTTGTGCATAAGGACTAAATTATTAAATAATATGCGTTTTAAAAATTACTTTTTAAAGACAACGCTTCTAAGGAATCCAGTGTCTCCAATATTACCCATGCACAATGAATTTCTAATTGTATTTTCAAATATTGATGAAAATATTTTTAACTTTTTTCATGTTAAAAAATAAAATTTAAAAATTATTTATTCTGTCATTTTATTCATGCATTGTGTTCGACGTTACGCAAGTGTGCAAAATTTCAGATCGACTGAGCAGGTAGAAGTGTGTTAAATATCGATTATAAAATTTATTTCATACAAAATTATTTCCTAAATTTTATTATTATTAAAATTTTTTTCATTATCTATTCTGTTAATTAATTTCTGCATTGTCTCCAACTTTATGCAAGAGTGCAAAATTTCAGATCGATAGGAGAGGTGGAAGTGTGTTAAATTTCGATTATAAGATTTGTAGCAGACAAACATGCAAACAAGAAATGACGATAAATAATATACGTTTAAAAATTACTTTTTAAAGACAACACTTCCAAAGAATCCAGTATCTCCAATCTTACAGATGTATAATGAATTTCTCATCTAATTTTCGAAAATTAAAAAAATTACATTTTCAATTTTTCAAATACATATAAATTTTTTTAATATATAAATTTTTTTCAAAATTGTTTATTCTGTTAATCGATTCGTGCATTGCCTCTGATTTCACACCAGTGTGCAAAATTTCAAATCAATTAGACAGGTAAAAATGTGTCAAATATCAGTTATAAGATTGGTACGTAGCTGACAAAATTATTTTTTCCATTTTTTTTAATATTGAAAAAAAAAATTTAATTCTAAAATCTTTTATTTTGACATTTGATTCATGCATTGTCTCCAACTTTACACAAGTGGGCAAAATTTCAGATCGATAGGATAAGTAGAAGTGTATTAAATTTTGATTACAAGATTTGTAGCAGACAGACAGACAGACAGACAGACAAGAAGTGAAGTTAAAGAGAAGTGTTGTAAAGAGAAGTGTTGTAAAAATCATTGAACAATTGATTTTATTTCCGCATTATTTCTACCATTTCGATAGTGAATCAACTATATTGAATAAAAGTTTGACAAAACATGGACCTAAAATCTAATTCTCAAAAATTCAACACCAGAAGTCTTCGTATTTCCTGGCGCCTTCAAAAGTTCGATGACCTGCAGTCTATCTTCTTAATTCACAAGGGCCACTCTGTTGGTCCTCGATCTCCACTTTATAAATTATTCCAGTCTTAAGATTCCCGTTAACATAAATGTGATAGGAGACTCACGCTGGAATCCTTGCAGGTTTTAATTCGCACCCATTTCGAATTTTTTGGGTGAATATCAAAATCAAAACTAAAATACTAAGAACTATGCTCCTCCAGGTTAAAAAAAATATGATTGTATTCATTAATAAAATACAATGCATTTTTTCACACCTTTTATAATCTTGCTTCGAGTCACATTGTCATGCAGGACGATTTCCACTTGAAAATATATATACACAGAAATTGTTTTTACCTAATTTCGTGAAATATTTGGTCTTTTGAATCCATTTTTTGAATCAATATTGGCCTTATCCTTTGTAAATAGCAATAAATTTAAGATTCGTTATAGTCCGACTTTTATTATGTGTCAATTTCGGTTATTAATAATTCAATTCCTTCTCGTCGTTCCTGAGAGAGACATCAATTATTCGGCAGGGCTGAAATCGTGGTGACTTTGGTTTTAAATTTGTTACAAAAACCGCTGCCTTCGAAGAAAATTCATCATATTTTAAATAAATTTTTACTTATTTTATTATTGAAAATATTTTATTTTTCATAGCATTGGCTATGCTTCCTGACCTAACGTAGGTTGTAACCAATAAAATAAATTATTTTTCTACACAATTTTTTTAAGGTTTGGGAATTCAAATAATTTAATTTATGCTTATGTAATTGTAATTATTAAATTGTAACATTTATATTAATGTGCACCTTGATTTAATTCCATAAAATAATAATAAAATAACAATTATTATTATTATAACAATTATTGTTGTTATTATTACAATATCAATATTGATAATTATAATCATAATAATAATAATAATCATGACAACAACAATCGGCTTGCGTTAATTGTCTTTGAATTCTGCTGAAATTTTTAATCTTTCTATTTTACCAAACAATGCGAAAATAACACCTAGAAGTTATGTTCCTTTATGCACGGGCCGTCGATTTTCCTTGTATTCTGATTTTAGATTTCCTTGCAGCAGCCACCCTCGTTTGATCAAGACTTGTCCGAAAAAGAGATATTTCGAGAGAACGTGGCGCTGAAAACCTCATTATAGAACTTGTGCGTGTTTTACGACATTACTTTTAGAGGGGCAATAAATGGCCGTCCTTTTAGTTTACTCTGAATATAAATGGCCGAGCTAACGGGGGTCCACAATGTAGGGGATTGCCTCGCTAAAAACTTCTGCTACATCGATTCAGTCAAGTTATGCAATCTACAGTCGATATATTCATGTACATTTTGTTATTTTGGTTATTTTAATGGGATCAATGCATATAAAAAAGTTGGAATTATTTAGTAAAACGAACATGAAATAGTATTTTTCTCTACACTTTAAGAAAGTTTTCTGGAGTTTTGATGCAAAAAATTTTGAAAATTCCCCCGGGTTTTAACGCCCTGTTAACTCGATTCCTGCTCGAATTTCTCGGATTTCTGGTTTTCGCAACGATAACGCAAGAAAGAAGCAAAATTCTTCATAGTTTGTACTCAAAATTTTCCTCTAAAGCCCCAGACAGTAATTTATAATCATGAGATTTAATATAAAGTGCCCCGCTTGCCCATATTTCTTACCGAAAAATACCCTCTCGTACGACATGGTTTTTTAATCACCAAAATTCTGTCGCTGCTCCCAGGACGTCGTATACATCGAAGAAGCTCGAGCAATTTCAAATCTCATGCGGGGACCTTGATTTTACCGAGAAATTCCTTACTCAGCAGAATTTGAGGCCTCTCTATATTCTATTTCAGAACATTATATGCCGCGGTCGCGGCCAAAAAATGCCTAAAATGTGTCGACGATGCCGGCAGAAGACGAATCTAAAAAGATGGCACCACATGACCTTCAATATGGTCGGCACGACATACCATGTTTCTAAAACTTCGTTTCTATTCTATAAAATATGCTTAGCTGTTCTCCTCTTCTCATTTTAATGTAGCTCTGTAGTTTCTGAACATGATTATTACACAGTTTCGATGGCATATCCTGCCAGGTTTACCATCCCTATCCCAGTCAAAGTTTTCGTTATTCAATAAAATATGCTAAGCTGTTCTTCTCCTCATTTTAATGTAGCTCTGTTGTTTCTGAACATGATTATTACAAAGTTTCGATGGCAAATCCTGTCATGTCTACTATCCCTATCCCAGTCATAGTTTTCATTCCAAATATGAGGATCGCTTTAGATCCCTCGATTAGTCCTGAATTTCTTGCCTGATTAGAGAGGCGTTCACAGGTAGTGTCGCTGTACGTAAGGGGTCAGGATCGATGGAGAGGCGAACATGGAGCTCACGGAACACGAATGTTCAATCGCGCGACACTCGCGCCCCGATTACCGGGCAACGTAATACCCGTGACTTCTCTGCATTAAATCCTACTTCCCGCTGGTGTTTAAAAAGTTAGGATCAGGAATATCTCATACGCTCCTTTTAAATAATCCTTTTGAAGCAAGATACATATGAAATAATGAATATTCCCTAAAATAATTGAGTTATCAGATATAACCTATCGAATCTTTTACCAATAAGTTAGTAAATCACACAGCAAAAGGAAAAATCGTATTTGATAATTTAAATTCATGACAGTATTTACTCTCAATTTAGTATTTCTGTCTCTCTATTGACGGAACTTTCCCTCATGGACAATATTTTTCCGGAAATTACCAGCTTGATCCTCTCAAGTTGCGGGAGAGGATCTTTAATTTCTGTCATTTCTTTGAGCGGTATAAAGTTCGTTACCCTGGAGTGCACTTGCCGGGCTCGCTGCGAGCATCTCGTCTCCGATGCTGCAATAATCTTGTACCAAAGTTGGACCGAGAGCCGCGGTTATAATTGCGCCCGAGGCCTCGAGAGTTGCCACTACAATGAACGGCGCTTGACCAGAAAAGGCCAGGGAATAAATGACACCCAAAAAAGACCAAGAGACGAACGACGTCCAGAAATGGTCACAGCAGAAACGACACCCAAAATAGGCCAGAGAAGATCGAAGTCCAAAAATGGCCGGAGAAGAACGAAGTCCAAAAAAGGCCAGAGAAGAACGACGTCCAGAAATGGCCAGAGAAGAAACGATTCCCAGAAAAGGCCAAAGAAGAAATAACGCCAAGAAAATGCCTAAGATTAAACGATGCCCATGCAGAGAAGGTTGGAGAAGAAACGACGCCCAGGAAAGACCAAAGGAGAATCGACGCACAGAAAACGCTAGCTAGAGAAGAAACGATGGACAAAAAATTTGCAAGAAGATATCACGTTCTGGTGGTCACATTCTTCCATTAATACTTTAGGAAGATGGCAAACAAATGGAAGCATCTCACAAAACAAATTTTGTTTATCTTTTCATTTTGCTCCATGAGAAACGGCGTAGCAAATGTCGAATGTACGCTTTTTAGATTGTGACTTCCAGTATTTATTGGAAAAACACTGAGGGACATAAACAAAAGAATATTTTCAATGGAATGTTTTCACGTTTATGCTAGAAAGAAAGCGAATAAACAGAGTTTGTGCTACAGAAAATAAAAACTTTAAAAATTGGGTTACATTGTGTGTAGTCGCGTTCGTTAGAATAACAGGAAAGGAAGAGCACAACAAAGAGATTGCAATCTGTAAAATTGCAATCGAAAAATAGCAACGAGAAAAATAACCAGTCATTAGTTTGCGTAGGGTTTTTCGCTCTCAAAAACCACACATGTGAATTGATGAAAATTTATACTTTTCCATTTTATAGTTATTTTTTCGGGCAATGACACCCGTGATTATTTGAATATGAAAAGAGGGAGGCAAATCAATTCCATAATTGATTGAGTAAAAAAAGTCCTTTTATCGAATTTAGGGACTTCTTATTATTAACGTAAATAATGATGATTGAAAAAATGTCACTAATGATATAGGCTCTTGGAATCGGTGTATTGACTGCATAGAAGCAGCGTAGCAGTGCTCATCATTCACTGTTGTTATATCGGTGGTGGGAGTCCACAGGATAAATAATGAATTTATTACGTTCTTAGAGCACTGAAGTCAAGATCAGTATTCGCTCAATTATGTTTTCCTACCTGAAAATGGCTAAAAATACAAAAAAAATTAAATTTGGAGAGGATTTTCAGTTAATCTGTAGTGAACAGAAATATTGATTAATCAGTGATACCTGGAAGCTGACTGTGCTTACGAACGACAAATTGTGTCATACTATGAAGCACGACACGATGGTTTGGCTGACTTCTTAATCATGAATACATTAATACGTAATTTTTAATTGAAGCTGAACTTCCATTTAAACCAGCTGAGTCCAGCATATGAATTCGAGCCCTTATATAAAAACCAATGACTTAATTAAAAATCGGCTTTAGCTCAATTAGTATTGAGAGCACGATCTTTTTTATTGGAACAGTTTGTTAGTTTTTCGTTCAGCAATTTAATTATTGAACTTTAATAATTAAACACGGTATATATTTCCAAAAAAGCAAAATAAATCCTTGAGACATCATGGTTCTGTTAATTATTGAAATAAGGCAAAGCCAGTAGCCTGGCAATATCAGGCAAAAAATTAATATGACATGAGTAATAGTATCTCTTCATTGTCAGAAATCTCTTTTCTAATATCTCTCTTCTTTGCTGTGATCGGCTCTTCATTTACTCTACAGATTGGCGTAAAAAAATATGAATTGGTATAGCTTCAAAACTTAATTGCCGGTTAGCCTGCTAATACGATTCCTGTACATTATGAAGTCAAAAGTTTGATGAATGTTAAATACACAGAAACCATCACCAAAATAGCTTGCCAAGCAATATTATTCAGCTTCAAATAACGAGCTTGCGTCGTCCATCAATGCACGGTGTCATGATAACGCCCCGGCACCACACCGTCACTTTTAAATAAATGGACGCGCCTGATGGGACGATTATTCAAGACATTGATAGATTTACGCCCGTCTTTCTTCGATCTCCAAGGCAGATCATTTGCTGAGTGATTAGGTATATGTCACGCTAGGCTATAATTAACTAACAAATTTTTTAGCTTCCTTGCCAGCAGGTTAAGTCGGCGTTGCTCGGGATAGTTAATTCCCGAGATTAAATTTCGTCTGAATTTTCGATTTTTGTTTCCAACCATTAAACTAATGTTTATACAGCGC
Organism: Hyalella azteca; assembly: GCF_000764305.2. NCBI lineage: Eukaryota > Metazoa > Arthropoda > Malacostraca > Amphipoda > Hyalellidae > Hyalella > Hyalella azteca. Next base: position 201,966 of record NW_025943148.1, on the reverse strand, counting down.
TATACAGAAAAACTCTCATAAACTTTGATGCCATGAAAATTTTTCATTCAACTCCTGCTTTTGAATTTGAACTTCTCATTGTGTACATGCAGATGCAAGTAATAAGCTTCTCATTGTAGGCATGCTGATGCAAGTAATAAGCTTCTCATTGTGTACATGCAGATGCAAGTAATAAGCTTCTCATTGTGTACATGCAGATGCAAGTAATAAGCTTCTCATTGTGTACACGCAGATGCAAGTAATAAGCTTCTCATTGTGTACACGCAGATGCAAGTAATAAGCTTCTCATTGTGTACATGAAGCTGCAAGTAATAAACTTCTCATTGTGTACATGCATTTCAAAGTAATAAGCTTCTCATTGTGTACATGCAGCTGTAGGCAATAGAAGTAATAAACAATCTTAGTTAGGCTACAGATCAGGAATTTATTTAATAACATTTACCATGACTCTCGACAGACTCAACATCAAAGTAAGCCATCACCAGTCCTATTGCTAAGAGACAAGGTCTTCTGGCAAAATATGACGGTAATATTATTCATGGTGACACTTTCTTCTAGTTTTGTAGAAATTGGTAAAAATGCTTTGTGAAAATATATTATTCATGTGCGATCTTCGGTCGAAATTCCAAATAGAATGGCGTCTGGGTTCGAAGTCTCTTGAGAGCTCAAAATTACATATGTTTCTTGTGTCCAAGTAAGAAGGTATATTACTACATTCTCACTCAAATTATGAATTAACTGCGTTCCAATTTAACTCAAATTAACATTAAAAATTGGCAATTGACTGTCAGTTGTCTTCACTCAATCGTTGTATTACAAAAATTGATTAATTTTATTTGGTATTCTACAAATTTGTAATACAGGGTGCGGCGCGGGAACTTACTTATTTGAATTGCGCGCCACGTGGCGGCCATTAGTCCTAGGAAGGTGGCTATGGAGGTCACCTACAAGATGTAATATTCAAGAATTAAACTTGTAAGTAAACCCAACGAAACTTTAAATGTAGCTCTTTGTAAAAAAGAAAGAATTAAAACGCTATCTTTAATACTTTTTACTTTGTGATTTTTTTAAAAGAGTAAGTTCCCACGCCGCACCCTGTACTTTCAAATGGTTCTCCACGTCAGCTATAACAAATCCATAGGTGACAGATCCCGCACTTATTATTTATTAGTACTTTATTGAAGTAACAGCAAACAGTATGTACACATAAGATAGATCAGAGGGAGATGTCCGACAAGGATGTCAGCTTAGAGTCAACCACCCTTATTCATAAACTAGCTATTCACTGGTCCCAAATTCTTTACGAAATTAACAATCAAATTTCTTTCCATATCCTGTCATTCATTGCCAGAAAGAAATATATACGATCATACAGTATAGTATAGTAGTATAGTATAGTATCTTCGGCATTGAAGAATAGGCCTGGATTGGCCTGTAGCCGATTCTTGTACTTTTCTTGGCTACAAAAAAAAACGTGCAAATTAATTACCTGGCGTTTAGATTAGGCAAAGATTAATCTACGTGGTAGTTCACGGAAATTTCCTGTTTTGTATATCATGCCAAGCAGCCAAATGTGTTAAACCAGGGCGGGGAGTATTTCATATGAAAGGCAAGGTTATGAAGTTTTGTGTCCCGCCTAGTCAGTTGCAATTATGCTCTGGACAAGTGAGCAGCGTGCGTTTGCTGTCGATGCGTACTTTTCAAATGGCCGTCATTTTCAACTGAGACAATATTTTGCACAGCGCCTCCTCTCCGTAATTGGGAGGTGACCTTCTTTGGCCTGCCCGATCCCCCGATTTGGCTCCGTGTCATTTTTTTATGATGTTATCTTAAATCAACTGTTAACAATGACTATCCAATTAAGGACCCTACCTCATTTGAAGAACAACATGCACCAAGCCATCGCCAACATACCCGTCAATTTGCTTTAGCGAGTTGGACGAAACTTCAAAAGGCAACTAACTGAATTCATTGACAATGGAAGCCATCATTCGTCAAATGTCATCTTTAAAATTAAATGAAACAAACACTCAGGTAATTTCTTCTTCAATAAAATTTACTGAAGATATGATATGATATGATATGATATGATATGGTATCTCTACTCCTACTCTATCGCTACTAGTTTTTTTATTAAGTTTTCAAATCAAAAAGTTTCCGTGAATCACCCTGTACCAAGCATTCCATGAACTCATACTAAAGCTGCTCCTGTATTTCTCTCGAAACAAATTCTAGCCTAGAACAACAATTTAAACTGAAAACCTTCAAGCAAGTAATAAGTGTCAATCTCGTAGTGAGACTGAAATTCCCATATTTCTTGCTTAATGGATCGTTTTATGAAGTAATTTTATATTTCATGAGCTGCTACAGTGAAAGTAGCAGCCTCCACCCATTTATTCCAGCTAAAGCGAGCCAACTTTAGTGATTATTTCTTTGCAAGACTTAAAAGGCCTACGGTTCTTCATCTCTCTAAAGGATATAGTCATTGTTGAACTTAGGTGCTATAATTTGAGAGAGGAAAAAATGCTTTGACGGTCGAGATGATCGTGTCAACTTTGAATAAGGGGCTCATATAAACGAAGATTTTCTGCTGGACTTGCCAGTTCATATGCGACAAAACTGTGCACTTTGAATCCACTTAGCAGAGAAGATTTATGTCAACATTACATGCGAGACTCGAAGTCAATCTGAGGTCACTGCAACAGTAAACTGAAAAGTGGCTTAATCCCTAATTTAATCCTTAAACTGAAAAGTGGCTTAATCCTTAATTTAATCCTTAAACTGAAAAGCGGCTTCAATATAATGAGTGATTTTACAGCATCAAACATACTTTATGAGTGAAATTACGACATTAAACGTACTTTAGTATTTGCGGCAAACGTTACTTTATGCCTCAAATGTAAGCCCAAGTGGCACGCTATGACGCGTTGATAATATCGAAATTTTTATTAGACTTTCATGTACGATTTCTTGCATGGCTTTTAATATTATTACTGGTTTATAGCGTAGACAAATACGTTGAATCGTGTTTTTATTGTAAACGTCAATTGTGGTTTTACTGTAAACACTTAATTTTTTCTGTTCAAGCTTCGTCTAAAAATTCAAGGTACAAGTCAACACTTTAGATATTAATTTAACCCAACATCGATCTAAATTTATTTAATTTGAAATTATATTGCACAATTCAAATCGTCCCTTACTTTAAGAAGTCGTTTACTCCTAAAGCTGTATTTCAATTTAGAATGTGGCCATTTTGACACACAGTTTACTCTGCCTGCATTCAGTTCTTTTGCAGTTCTAATGTTCCTGACATAAGTTTAGGTGTAAATTCTGCATTAATTCTTGGACGCTCCTTGACGTATATTTTTAGCATTAATTTCTGTGCAAAAAATGTCTTCCTGCCTACGGAATGATGTGTCTCAATGAGCTCCGTAACTGAGCTTCTTGAAACTACTGAATCTCATCTGCCTTTTCTAAAAATTTTCTTCGTGTAGCTTTTTTAGTTAATATATTCTTTCCTCAGGGAAATTTGAACTAATATAATCCGACAAAGCTCTTCACTGACTAAACTGCGTTTCATTATTCATGTTGCCCAATCTCGGAGGTATGAGTTCCAAGAAATGCTTAATCTTGAATATTAATAACTCGCTTTAAAAGATTATTCACACGATTAATTATTAAACTCCTGTGCGTCTCTGTTCTTGCAACTAATATTTGATTCCAAAATAGCTTCATACAATATTGTCCACATTTGTAATCTCTTTAGTTGTTTGTGTAATGGTTTTTAAATGAGTCACAAATGAATTGTAAATACGTAATGTATATATTGGGTATTGCATTCGGAAGACACTTTATTCAAACAAACTCTGTATTAACTATTCGTCGTGGTCCTTTGGGTGTTATTCATAAAAATTAAATTGTTTTAAGTATGAGTCGTTATAAAGACAGAAAACCAATTGTCTAACAATACTGACTAGATCACCAAAATTTTTCGTAATACTGTAGTCTTGCTGTTCACTTCAGGAAGTTGGCCAAGATTCTACTGGAGGCACTGCGACGTGTAACATCAAGTGACATTAATCTCGAAATAAAATCTCGCAGAAATTTTAAAATACGGTAAAATCTGATGTTCTCCTGAAACCTCTTGAAACGAACAACACGATGTGAATAAAAATACATTCCGAACAATTATCTTCATTAATGGGATTTGAGTGCACAGAAAACTATACAATTTTCTAAAAATTTTTTGCCTTACCTCAAAATTTTTCTCGGAGCTCATGGCTCAGTTTCAAAAATCATCTCCTTTCAAAGTCATGAACCGCGCTGGGATCCGTGAGCCAAATCTCCTTATCGCCCTGATACGCATTTCAATTCCCTTACATTTCGTGAAGACCTCGTCAGTGACCCGGAAACATGTCGTCAGTCTAAGAAGATTTTTTTTTTAAATCCAGCGTTTTCTGAATATTCAAATTAGCAGCCGAAACGAAAGTTTGGTGTTTCTTCATGCAGCACAGAGCCAAATTAAATCTCTTCTCAAAAGTTTCGCTTAATTTCATCGCTTAATTGCTGCTTCTTGTCGGGTCATTGCCCTCGCTCAAATTTATTCACAGTTGCCTGTTAATTTCCAGGCTTAGATAAACTTATATGCACATTCTATTGCACGATCAATTGTAATTACTTTTCGATTATGCTCTGGAAACAAAATTTATTTCTGCAGAATAATATAGATTATTTGGTAGGATTGGCTTTCCACATACTAAGATTTAACGTTTTTATCCCAGTGTTTTCAGAACATTTGGAAACTATTGATCACGCTGTAGAGGGCCAATTTTTGGCCGCTCTGTTAGTTTTAAGTCGCCGCGGTTCTCCGACTATGCCTGAAGAGATAAATTATAAGAACACGTCTGTCGTAGGGCGTGGAGATCATTAGTCTGTATTACTGCCACACTGGTTGGTGGAAGTGCTCAAAGAGAAATACAAAGTGAAACCAACAAGTGAAGTGGAGTGATCAAAATCTGAGTTGTGCTCATGCTGGGAGGTGTGCTACCTGAATACCCGAAGTCTTCAGATAAAATTTAACAAAAATTAGTCTGTAGCTGGCTCCCCTTTGAACTTTTGTCATTGCCTTTTCGTTAGCACTCTCGCTTACTGCAATTGTATTCAGATTCTATGACCACCGTATTAGCCTCTCGTAATCAAATGTTTAGGTAAATTCATAACGTATACCTTTACAAATCTCGCATGTTGTTATTCCTCAACCTCGTATGTTAGGGCCCTCGGGCAGAGACCCTTGATGTTTGAATGTAGCTAGTCGCCCGCTACAACGCTGTCGCATAACTGCACAAATTAAGAAAATTATTTGCAATGTCTGAACGAGACGGAGTACAATCTTTCATTTTGATTTCAGCGCAAAGTGAATCTCGCTTAATTAATTGGTATGTCCTGACTTTCTATGTAGTATCTATGACGGTATCTATGTAGTTCGGAGGAGTTTCTGTTTTTTAGACTTCACTTATAATTTTAAAGATTAATATCGCGCGTCTCCCGACGAAATCAGAGAAAATTTATTATATAGCCTTTCCTAAGAATCGAATTAGGTTTGATTCAATGTACACATTTAACATCTCCTTGACTTTCCCAACAAATTGATGATCTGGTATAATTGTCTTTGTATGACAGCTGTACATGAAATTGACCTTTGACAACTGAATTTCAATTTCGAAAGCATCGATGTATCTTCCATTGGAGCACGACAGTTTAACTGAAGACATTGCCAGCTCCGCTGTTGTATGACTGCATCAAACTAGAGTCAATCTATTTCCATGAGTTAGAAATACCGACGTCGAAATATTAACTTGGACATCGCCATCGTGTCGAGATGCAATCAACAGCATACTGACTCGATTACAGATATGAGCGCTCTGTTATAATGACTGTGCCTGTGTCGGCAGTCACCATTTCGTTGTCGTTCTCTTGCGAGTGAAAATTAAGAATTTTTTGGCTCATACTCCGAAAACATCGTATATATTACATTGTATTTGTAATTTCGAGATGATTGAAATTATCCTAAAAAATCAATCTTAATATTAAAAGATTTGAAAAGCATTGAAACGCCATGTAAATTCACCATGTCTTCATCTAAAAGACACATGTGTTGCAATAAATAATGAATGTGAACAGATTTAGATTCCTTTGAAAAAATTCCTCTAAAGAGTTTAAATGGCAAATTTGAGTTTTCATTTGGCTGTTAAAACTGAAACATCTTCGCTAGTGTCTGCTGGAAGCTTGGATTTACTCGACCAAATCATAGAAATGTCGAGCGACATTCCACTCAGTTCAAGAATCGAATCAAACTTTATTTGACTCTAAATCAATGTCCAGGAAAATTCGAGCAGCGCTGGCTAGAAAACGTCGCTCGATCTAACAAGCCAATGTTATTGAATTGTGAATTTCGACCGGTGATCACTACCTCCGATTTGGCGGCTCTCGGCATACGGTGAATTTCTCGGACGTTTTCTAACTGACGACGTAATCCAAAGATCAAAATCTTTCAGTTCACGTTGTTTGACTTGAAGGGGATACTTTAATAATTGTCGGATTTCCGTCCCGTATCATTTTGCATTCGATGAAAATTCATTTGATCAAACTACGGTCAGATTTAGGTAGACTTAGCGGAATTTTATGGAATTTTTTACTTTTCCATCGACAAATTTAAAATTTCATTGAACTTAAAACACTTATGTTTACGAAATTCTTAAGAGGCAGTTATGATTAATGTCACAACTTATCCTATAATCTTTTCAAAGGTCAAAGGATTTTGTACGACGAGCCATCGGGAGCGCGAGGGAGGAGTGCGAGTGTCGGGGACCTGAGTAGGTCACTTCTTGATAGAATGCGAGTGGCAGCGCCTTGATATGTTCTCTTTTGGATAGAATGCGTGTGGCAGAGCCTTGAAATGTTCTCTTTTGGATAGAATGCGTGTGGCAGAGCCTTGAAATGTTCTCTTTTGGATAGAATGGGTGTGGCAGAGCCTGAATGCGAGTGCAGAGCCTTGAAATGTTCTCTTTTGGATAGAATGCGTGTGGCAGAGCCTTGAGTTGTTCTCTTAATCTAGAATGCAAGTTGCAGAGCCTTGAAATGTTCTCTTTTGGATAGAATGCGTGTGGCAGAGCCTTGAAATGTTCTCTTTTGGATAGAATGCAAGTGGCAGGGCCTTGAGTTGTTCTCTTAATCTATAATGCAAATTGCAGCGCCTTGATATATTCTCTTTTGGATAGAATGCGTGTGGCAGAGCCTTGAAATGTTCTCTTATGGATAGAATGCGAGTGCAGAGCCTTGAAATGTTCTCTTTTGGATAGACTGCAAGTGGCAGAGCCTTGAGTTGTTCTCTTAATCTAGAATGCAAGTTGCAGCGCCTTGATATGTTCTCTTTTGGGGAGAATGCGTGTGGCAGAGCCTTGAAGTGTTCTCCTTTGGATAGAACGCGAGTGGCAGAGCCTTGAGTTGTTCGCTTTTAGATGAAATGTTAATGTTGGAGCTAAGTTGTTCTCTTCGATCGGTTTTCAAAGCCGTCTTCTTTGTCTCGATTGAAAGATCAGCAGAACTAGCGCACATACATTCGCAAGACGTACGCAGCTCTGTGTCAATAAGTTTGTTCGATTATCTTTTGTGCGATGTCTCTACATATTTGATCTACCAACATCTACCTTTTGTATAATGGAATATACTGAGAAATTATTACAGTTATGATTGCCTTCAAATGACGCACCTCTTTTCTTTAAAGAACAGAAAAGCTCTGAGATAAAATTTCGACAGCTTTTTTTACCCAATTTTCTTCGTTCTTTTCGTTCATTTTTCCCGCATCCTGACAAATTAATCAAAAATTTGCAAATGAATGAAGAGTTGTGAATGAACCTAAAAGCTATGTTTTTGTTTTCAAGTGCTATTTTTTTGCACAATATTGTTTGAAGATTTTATGAAAAATTGTCATCCACCTGCAGAGGTGGGCATTAGCGCGCTACATGTAGCGGCCGCTACATTTTCAGCAGCGGTAGCGGTTGCGGTAGCGGCGCTACATTTAAGGCAATGTAGCGGTAGCGGCAGCGCCCGCTACATATTCAAGTAGCGATACGAGGTTTTGCCGCTACTGCGCTACCGCTACATTTAGAAATAAAGCCTTTAGATTCTACTTAATAGTATTAAATATTATTTAAAAACCAGCATGATACAATGATACATACATAATATAAATTACAGAATAAAACTGTACGAAAGATTTCGGTGTAATGTTGTCAACCCCAGCCTGTTACTAGTGTCAACATGTTAGTTGTTACTTGTTAAGTTGTAACCAGTTACCACTTACATGTATTTTTTCATGTTTCAGTTTGCTTACAGTTATTTTTATGTTTCACCTTCCCTACATGGATGTCTACTCTAATCTACCAATCTCAAAAATAATCCACATATATATGCAAATAAAAGACTGATTTTTATATGTATATGTGGATAATTTTTGAGATTGGTAGATTAAAGTAGACATCCATGTAGGAAAGGTAAAACATAAAAATAACTGTAACTTTTATTTACTCTATCTAACCCGTACTAGTTCGGTTAGGTTAATTGCAATAAAGTTGCATTGATATGTTTTGAAAATGTTTTATTATCATTAAATGTTTATGAGTAAATCCCAATAGCAGAACAATAAATATTTAGAGATTTCCAATAATTTTGGCCATTGTAGCGGCTAATGTATCGGCGCTACATTTTACTGTAGCAGTAGCGCTCCCTACAATCTAGTGGGCGTAGCGGTAGCGGTAGCGCCCGCTACATTTAGAACATGTAGCGGTAGCGGTAGCGCTGCCCAGCTCTGTCCATCTGTAGAGAGAACGATTCGAGTATTTTAGTTGATTCGGAATTTTGTTTATACATACAATGTCAATGAGCCACTCCATCCGCTAAAATTTGTGAGTAATAACGCATTGATTAATTAGCTGATTTTGTCTTATGACCTGACGTATGGATGTATATAACTCACTCAATGTCCTTGTATGAAAAGTTTTAGCAGCATCTCAACGTTTGCGCAGACCGCGTTTATGGCTTCACTGGCTCATTTATGACACATAAAATCTAAGATAAAACATAGAACATCTCGAGCTCAGTTGTACCCCTTTTTACCGTCATCGACGACGTTATTTTTTTTTGGCCGACGAAATTACTCTTATATTTTGCATTTTATATACAGATGCAAGGCGGTAAACTTCCAGCCAATTAGCTGCGGGTTTTTAGCAAGTGAAATAGGTGGGTTTCTAATTCATGGTCGATGCTAGATGAATTTTAATAAGATATTCATAAATGAGCTGGGAGTGAAATTAACGTGTTACGCTGGACTTCTTTATGCAACTTATTTGTTTATAATTAAAGAGTTTTTTGGAAGAGGTGTATTAACTTACTGCGGTAGAATAAATATTTCAAGAAATACCGTTACTCTTAGTTACTGATTGAAGTTAGCTATGAGTGAAATGTATAATAATATTTTAGCCAACTAAGCCTTTTCCATGTCATGCTTCAATAAAATGCCGCATTGTGATATTTGTTTTAAAAAGCTGTTCAACATACTCGTAATTAGGAAGGGATCTTTTAAAAGTTTCGTAATTTGCTTCAGGAGCATTTTAAAAGAAGTCAATTGTTTTTCATCTATCTCATATATATTATTTTAGTGTTTGTACATCTATGTTATTTTATGAATATTTTGTTGTTTAACTATCTCGCATTAATTGAAGTTAAATTTTTAATTGCATACTCATTAGCCAGTGACAGTAACCTTCAAGAGTTTTTCAAGGTAATTACAGTCGTAAAATTCCAGTTTCGACTGTACGTTTTGATTACTGAAATGGTTATCAACTTCAGGTTGCGTGGTCCTTGAACTTGTGGAAAATTTTTCCCACCATTAATAATTTTTGTAGTTGTTTGTAAATTTGTTGGCTATATGTCGTTTTCTGTTCATGTTGCATTCACAGTTTTGTTATATTCAGTTTAGTTACGTAGTTTAAGAAGGTAGCAGTATCCGCTAGGTGAGACACTCCTTTCTAAGCATCCATACCGTTCAGACGTCCGATCTCGTAACGTGCCTTGTCTCAAACGCAGCAAGTTCTTAATTATTCAATTCTGGACAATATTCACTTCAGCCAGCACTGCAACAGGGGCTACTGCTATTCTAAATTTCTTCCTGGTTACTGTTTCACTATCTTTTTGTTGGTGTGAATGTTGCTTTGTTTCCATTTAATTATTTACGCTCTATGTACAATTTTTTTTCTATGGTATTCTAGACAAATCAATATTCATATAATAATATCTCAAATTTCGAAATTAGCTACGTGGTTTCTGATATTGGCAGAGGAACTAGTTTCCTTTGCTGTGACCCACGATTCATCATCTTTATCTTCAATTTTCCAACGTCAAAATCTCAAACTGTCCTTTGCTGTTTTTCCGTCGAGAGGACCATCCTTTAACTGATTTCGTCCATATTTCTAATTTGCCTCTTACAAACTGCATTAAGCACTAAGATGCACCAAAATCTTAGGTTTGTAAATTTAGTTATTTGTCGATTATTAATTGATTCATAATTTGGAATTGTTTGCTACATAGCTAGTTTCTGATCAATTAATTGTTTAAGTAGTTTAATTTTCATTTCAGTATCTGGAACTCGTCGGGGCAACACCATTAAGGAACTTGAAATTCGGCATTCAATATCACTTCATTGAACCGCCCGTTCTTCAAAGATTTCTATACTACAGCATATGAATTATCGAATTCGGCTTCCTCATACAACTGTCCCGATCAACGCCAGTTGCACGTTAAATCAATCTGAATAAATATCCGCTGACTCTATTCTCTTTATTTGTCCGATTGTGTGAGACAATCATAATTACTCACAAACTCTCTATAACCCTTTCATATCCTTTTCGCAGCAACAAATGACGGAAGTTTTTGCGACTGTCGTTGTATGGCGCGAGTCGTTTTTTAACACATGACTTTATACGCTTCAGTCAAATTCTATTCATTTCCTCGCATCCGGGGCATGGCAGTTAAAGGAAACGAGGCATGTACGTCATGTCACTTCTCACCAATTACACTTGAAAGCAAAGTCATCTGTTCTGGGCTGCAACAATCGAGCGTCGCAAACTATTTCAAGAAGCCGTAAGGCCGTCGGCAATCCCTGCATCTGTGATAAATTGGGCGCTGCTTCCAATAAGATCCAAGCCCGGACTTTGCCCGCCGATCTGATTTATTTGCGAGGAAGCCATTCCTGGCCTTTCGGTCTCTCTCAAGTTACGATGTGACTGCGTCTCTGGAGCCTCGCTATCGGTGCTTGCTGCTCAGCAACTCCAGTCTGTCCCTGTCCCTTTTTCTTCGATGATTTTTCGGTTCAATTTGAATCCTTCAAGCTCGAGACTACTTCAAAGAAGGAGGAATCGTCTCCTGGCTTAGGATATTTACATGAAAATCACTCTTGATTTTCTTTAAATTTCGTTTTTTATAGAATTTTCTTAATGAAAATTCATTTCTGTGCACCTCCATCTACATCTAAATTATTTCCATTATTTCTACGTTTTTAAAATATGTGAGAATCTCGACGTAACCTGTTAGATAACCAACTTTATTTTCCCTTCACAATTTTCCCTTTATATCCATTGTTGGTCACCTTATTGCAGAGGTAATTTATTTTCCGATTAACAAAGGATTTCTCTTATTAGCGCATTTTCTCATTAATGGAAAAAATGCACTATATTGTGCTCGCCATGTCCGTCTGTCCGTCCATCTGTCTGTCCGTCTGTCTGTCCGTCCGTGACTTCACGTTTTCGTCGACGAGAAAATGCGCTCTCTGTCACTCACTGCAGTGAGTACAGAGTTATATTTTTTTTAATTCCAGCAAGACGCAGCTGCTTGCATTTCGTGAGGTCGAGCGGGTGCAGCGATCTCTGTCCTCTTGTTAATGCTTGCGTCACCGACACAAAAGCCCTAATTTGTTGCTGTTCTCTTTCAGCCCCTGAACGTTCTTCTCTGTGAGCTGCTAAAGAAATAAGATCCAAGTAAATTCTGAGTGAAACATCAGGTTAGCTGGGCTGCAACATATATCACTTGAACCTTTTATTTGGCTGATGATTTACTCTTTTAATTATTCATTTCGCGGTGGAAACTTGGTTTTACTGGTCTGTGTTCAATAAGTTGCGCGCACAATAAATAAATATAAAAAATATTTGTTATTTATTCTAACGTGTATTTCCCTTCCTCTGACAATTCCAAATATAGCGTTTGCGCAACCAAACTTTGCAAACTTTGTTGGTATCCGGTGGCAATGTTGATACCTTTCGACCCTGGATATTTACTGATTGATGTCTTCCTTACTAAAAGATTATCTCCTTCACTGCAGTACGTTCATAAACATCAAGTTGTATTAGCCTTCCCTGTTTATCAAGTCACGCCCTTGGTGACGTCAAATAGCGAAGCTATATGAGCTCTGCCCAGACCAGGAAACTCAGTCTTGGGCCGAGAACAGTCGTGTGTAAGCCTTTACTCCAATCCATGTTAAAGGATGGTAAAGTCAACTGGACGCCGAAGACATCAATGTTAAAGTTCCAACTTATATACTTAGACCATCCTAACCTGTAAGCCGAACTATAATCCTAAAGTATATTCTATAATCGTTTTCGCTGTTCCTCTATGTCCTCGGATCCCGCTACAACCGAACCATACTTAATTACGATTCAATATCGCATCGGCAACTACCTAATCCCCCTCGTACATTGGTCAAACTTCGCAGTTTCATTCTTTTACAAGTGAGAGAAAAGCAACAAATTTTCAAAAACAGCACAAGAAAAAAGACTGATATGAAAATTTAAATGAAATCTTATGTGTGTTACTTCCTCTGACTACATTTAAAAAATTCAGCTTTATAAATGTACGATGTCCATCAATCATATTATTATGTACATTGAATATGCATTAGCTTTTTTGAGGCATGCAAGATAAAAACTACATTTTACGTAGCAACGCACTCATCCGAAAATCCATAGCTAACATAATATATCGGCATGGGATTTCGTTCCTCATAATTCCATGGTGCTATTCAAACTTGTTTTCAGCCCCTGCCCCCATTTTCTGTCTGAAATATAACCAAGCTAACACGAAATACAACTTCACGATCAGAAAATATCTCCTGCTTTGCAGATCTCAATTGCAACTCACTGCCAAAACTGGCAAGGTCCCTCCGTAGATTTTTCATCTCGGACGGCATTGAGGTGGCATATTCAAATGCATTAGCATGGCACCTGGGGCCATTCGATGAATGGACGAGCATCATAAAGCCGACGATGTCCCGACATTGAGAGCCAGATGGGCAATGCTTCGAACACTTGTAACGGTTACTTGTTCTTGTTTACTGTGAGAATTGCCCTTTTGTATTGCAGAACACTGGCATGAACGAGAAATGTGTTCACGTGGAAAGAATGAGAGTCGAAATGAAAATTGAGGTAAAACCAAAGTCTCATGAGCAACACTATAATTCAAGAATTGATATTGAAATTATATAAAGCGTATTTCTGACGAGTATTTTTCATTTTGTCACATTTATTTATCTTCCAAAAAAATCTCCCAAAGTCTTTACAGGAGCAGTTTACACTACTTGCATTCTCGTTTTTTTCTGCATTAACATAAAAAATAATATAAATAATAAAATAAGTTTTGCATTGGCATAGAGTTAAGGGTCTTGCGAATGCATCGATTGTAATAATCGTAATGAATACCTAACAGAAGCGGTGTGAAATCATCATGGGCGTAAATCCACAAAGAAATTAACGGTATAAATCCTCGATTTCCTTACTCGGTCAAAGACCTGGATTCAACCCATTTATTTATGGAGAATTGAATTCCCCCCATTCTTCTTTATATGAAACTCATCAAAGAAGAAATATTGCGAGCAGAGCGTGTGCAACTACAGGTACAGCCATAGCTGCCATACAATCATCGCTTTACCCTTCCAGCGATGAAATGCACGGTGCATGAGAAGATTCAAGTATCTGCGGATACTGATTGCGTTTTGTGCTTGTTTCGTTATTGAAAATATTGTAGCGATTTATTATCTTCCAGCTGCTGTCGAACACATGGGGCGACTGAAAAATTGATGTCATATTTACAACAAGGCTACTTTAAAAATTAACTGATATTGTCATGGATTCCTATGCAGTGGATATTGATAACTTGACAGACTACCACAGGGCACGGAAGGACGTTTAGAGACCCAAATAGACTTAGGCTGAGGCAATTTCCTTGAATGACACATACTTGGAGCCTCCATGAACCATAATTCATCAGATGGATATTGATCACAACATTTCCAAGGCAATGAAAGGAATAGCGTCTTCGACATTATGCAGGCGATAATTTTGCAGCTGGAATTGTAAATAAATTTATGTCGGAAATAATTGAGGAAATCATTTATACAAATAAAATAAGCTAAAAACAATGGACTGATCCATGAATCCCATCCTTGTGCTTTCATTTTCTAGAATATTCGTTGTCCGGTGAATAAAATAAATTTTATGTGTGGTGACCACAACGCCTTGATTCTGCCGTTGCCCAAGTAATTAAGTATTCATATAAATGCTTTTCGATGTACAACATAAACTTAGGAACATTGTTTGTTACTAACTGAAAATAAATCTAATTAAACGTCGCATCAGCTTCTTAGTGATAAACATCTTAAGATTAATCATTCTTCCCTGTAAATAAGCTACAAATTTAATTTATAAAGACAACATGCAGGGGTTAGGGTACACATCCGACATGCACGTCGATCTCTATTGATCTAATTCCTGTACTTCGATCGATGCCGTCGTTTGTCGCCCGCGCAGATCATTTGCGTTGATTGGATCTCAGCGATGCTGATGAATCCTCTTCCGGATTTAAGCCATCTGCATTATCGCATTAATCAATATTCTTGGTCTGTCGATCAATGAAAATTAATCCCATGCGACCATTGATCATACTGTCTCCCGTCTGTCGCTATCTACCCGTCATCTCTAACAGGATTGTCAGAGGCGGTTGAACGACCGTCTCTTGGCCTTATCTTGCAGTGACAGGAACGGCAAGTGAGGGTAGACAGAAGGAATCTTGAAGTGACAGGAACGGCAAGTGAGGGTAGACAGAAGGAATCTTGAAGTGACAAGAACGATAAGTGAGGGTAGACAGAAGGAATCTTGAAGTGACAAGAACGATAAGTGAGGGTAGACAGAAGGAATCTTGAAGCGACAAGAACGATAAGTGAGGGTAGACAGAAGGAATCTTGAAGTGACAGGAAAGATAAGTGAGGGTAGACAGGAGGGAAGTTCGGGCTGAGATACCGATAAAGATAACGTTACATTTTCACAAGCTTGGCATCACCTGATTTGTTCAACAGTCGGACTATACATCTGCGAGCTTAAATTCGTTTAAGCTTGTCTATTTTTAGCTTGACACTAAGCTTTTAATTCATGCAGTATTAATTTAATTTTATGATTTTTTTGAAGAACTGGGATGGGAGCGATGATCATTCCCATTACAATGCTCATCGCTTCAAATTTCAATATAATTTAAAAAGATAATTGCATCGAAACTTTGCATGTGAAATCTATTGATAATTATTCTATTGATAATAACTGATATCTATTGATAATAACTCATGTGCTTCGTTTTGCATCTGTTTCGGCAGTGATTACATCTGTTTTAATAAGAATTATTACCTGAGCTTACGCATTATTAATTTCTATTTGATTTAGATCTTTCCTACAGTAATCCCTAAAAAATGTAGTGAACCACTGTGATACGCAGGAACTTTTTTTGGGGTAGCGCCAATTTTTAACGGCAAATTTGAGCGAAGGTATCACTAGACTGACTACTGGCTAGATTAAACCTGGAATTATCGCGTCGAAATCGAATTTGGGCAGCAGAAAAAGTGCTAATAAGGCAGCCGGGTATGAGAAGTTCCGAATTATGGCTCAGTTCCAGAAGAGAACGGCTACTGAATGTCGACATAACGGTGCAGAATGAATCCCTGGAATGTATCCTGCGGTGGAGAATGAATTCTGCTTTAGAGAATGAATCCTGCGAATCCTTGGCCGTGATTTGCAATGCTAAAAATGTAACCAGGGAAGGGATCTCAATGTTCGTCTACTTGTAGTGTTAAGGAAAAAATGAATAAGTTTGAAGGAATCCAGATTCGTGAAGAAGTATGTTTCTGAAGAAATTACACGCAAATGAGCAAGCCTTTTTCACGGAGTTCATTGCTTCTCAGAACATTTGTTAGAAAATGTATCATCATTTATGATTATTGACTTTCTGGGTTCGGTTTTGTTAAGGAAATAATTAGGAAATAAATTCTACACATTTTTATTTATATTAAAATGTATGTAGTAAAGTATGCGCAATATTACTGTCGTAGCCAAACAGTTTGTATTAATTATAGTATGTATTTAAGCAGCAGGTATTGATTTTTTTAAACTCTACCGATAAATTCTCTGAAAACAAAAAATTTAGTTTTTTATGGGTGGGGGATAACGTGAATGTGTGCGTCAATTCCAAATCGATATAATTCTCGACCGAAATAGCTAGACCGATTTAACAATTCTATGGAAATTATAGTATAGAAACGCATGCCGATTCAGTATAATCATTCCACGAGTCCCTCATTATGCTTCATTATGTAATATAAACAATTAAACAATCAGCTATCGAACCATAGATCTCTTGTCTAATGCCGGAAAATCTTTCCACCAGTGCGTAGATACTAATGGCATCTACTGTATCTATTGGGTTCAAATCGATACTGTAGATGGAGGTACTGCGTGCATGCAAAGCTGTTATACAGAAGGTGTTGCTACCATTTCAGTTCAGGTGCACCGACTCACTCTGCCTAAGTAGCGCTAAAGGTCGACGTTTGAACTTTGCCATCGCCCTTGCCGAGCTCTCAAAGCCACGTTCTGACCCGAGCTAAGATCAAAAACATGCATCGCAAATCCAATCCCCGCTCCCTTCTCTTCCCCACGATTGTGAACCCTGCAAGCGATTGAATCAAAGGACAATCCCGATAAGACCCATTCGAATTCCTAAAGCAAATGCCTGGCGGTTTCCATCCGACGTAAGGTTTTTGTGGATGTCTAACTTTTGAACGGGCGCCTAACCGCCGCACCGCTTTGCCTAAGTTGCAGCCAAGTGCCATAGAGGGCTTTGGATTACACCATTGACAAACTTTGCTGGGCACCAGCTGCAGTTTAGGACTTTTTCTTGTTCTCAGTTGTTTGTGCAATCTCAAGTACCATTGTTTCTTAAGCCGAATGGCTTTGAATTACGCCCGCAATTTGCCATTTTTAGCTAAATAAAGGTACAGGTGAAAATATATGTTACTCAGCTTTCAACAAATTTCTAGAGCTAAATGACGAGGCTGAATTCCCATTTCTTCTTCCGAAAATTTCTTATGTTCTTTCTTATACATGGCCGGCAGGTTAACTCTGCTCCAGATAAATAAAACCTGCAATTTCAAAATCCAGGCATTCTGAAATCCATCATCCCGTACACTGTTGAAATTTTTAAAGCCAACGTACGTTATTCAAGGAAGCTCCGTTCGAACATACATTTAATTTGCAACCACCATTTAACTTCCATTTTGATTATATGATCAACTTTATTATTTTCCTTTCTCTTCCTTTTTTCAGTATGTCATGATTCACCCAGAAAGATTGAATTTCAGGTCTTGTAATATATCCGCCCCATTATACGATATCTATTGCAAATACAAGCTCAAACAGCCCATATACATCATATTTATGGTGACAGGCTTCAAACACACACACATACACACAATAAAATATTCACAAGCTTTTTCTTTAAATATATTATTTCTGTTTCTTGGAAAAATTAACTCAACTTTTTAAAATTTATTTTCAAAAATAAGAATGCACTTGGGCCGCGCGTGCTGCTCACCCAGCGACCAACAGATAGGCTAGAGTTTCACAAGCTTCTGCATGAGCTAGAGCTCCTCGATGTCACACGCAGCCTCACTTCAGAAAACAACTCCTCCCATACTCGCAACTTTCAGGCTACTCTATGTACCTGATTTAGAAAATCATATTCAAATCTGGCAAGTTCTGAGAGCTGAATTGTAATTTGTTCCACAGTTTCGAATAATGGCCGTTTGTTATCATTGTTGCTCAGGATATGTCCAGTCACAAGCTCACGAAATACTTGTATTAGTAATTTCTGTGTGCCATGTTGACACATTGACTATGAAGAACGAGCATATAATTATTAGATAACAGGTACTCATATATATGACTTTGAAAGGCAACTGATATAACATGACACGAAGACACACGAAGCTAATCCCAACCAATTATTGTTAGGTGCACTCTTTTAAACTGGCAAACAACATAGCCTACGGCATCTCAAAACAATCAGTCTACTCGTTGCTATTTCTGTGACTCATTTACCGGCGCTCAGACGTCGGCTTACGTCTCTGCGTGTACTGTTACTCATTAAACACAATCACTCGTTAATGAGTTCAGTCTGGGCCTAATGAGCGGAAGGTCTATTACGGTCCTGCTTAAGCTTCGTTTTAAAGCTAAAATCGCTCGGAGTCCGCGGGCGCCAACCAAATGAAATGACTAGGAAATTGTTGCCTCGTGTTTTGATTAATGCTTTACCAATGCCATGTTTCGAGGCAATGTTTATTTCAGGCTTTGCCAATAGCAAAGATATATTTCGTAAAATCGTTCGCAAATCGTGTTAGCAGTTAACGTTCTATCTGTCGTCGCTCTGTTCACTTTTACTCTTTTCAATTAAGTCAAGTTGAGATGTAAAATGAATTATTCTAACTGTTAGTTTTATTCTTCTCAGTCACGTTAAATAGAACGATGCTAACTATGAAATTTCTAACTATGAAAATTTTGATTAGATAATAGTACTCGAAACACTTAGATTTTCATGCTTAGCATGGCCTAATTACACCCTTCGTCAAGTAAGTATTGTGGCATGTTGAAATATAAGTTAGGTTTAACGCAGAAAACAGTAATAACAGTAACAGTAATTAACGATGTGACAGTAAGTAACAGTCTTCACTATGTTGCTGAAGCAAGTTTGAAGTGACGTGGTAATCACTATAACTATAACAACCACTGTTGTTGAACAGGAGTGTAATTTGTTCTTACGTGAGTTCACTATATTTATTTTTTAATGGAGTAACATTGAATTTGTTCGTGGGATGTTTAACGTGTTAAGATTAGGTATCAGGAATTATTGATCGACTTCATTTTTAGTTTTAGATGTGAACCATATGCTGATTCATCATGTGTCATGATCCGTTTACAATGGCAATGATCACTCAGGTGCAATAATATCTCGAGCTGACAGATCTCCGAAGCTTAAACTTGAAATTTTAATTTCATAATGCACCTTACCACTGTGTCGTATGAACACAGTTATACAGCTGACTCCAATTATTTATTTGATGTTGAGGAAACTGGAAGTCTGAAGAACTTATTAATTGCGTACAGGTTTTAGTTTGTCATTACTTCAGCTTATACTAGCTACCGTAACAGTTGTGCAGAAATTGTTTAGGATAATAACCTATTGATATGATCTCATAAATAACTTTCGAAGGATACTTCAAGCGAATGGTAGTTCATTAACATTATTAATAATATTCAAAGTTTTAATTTTATTTAACCTATATGCATTTTAGCCCTATGTTTTTTAACCTAAAAGTCTTTTTTTAGCTGTGAATTCTACAAGCAATTCCCAGAATTGGCAGCAATTTTAGCTTTTCGCTCGCAAGCAAATCTCCTTTAAAAGCAAGCATTCGCGTCGGCATTGCCTTCTTGAGCTTGAATATCTTTTTTCTTGGCAAGAAGCTAAGAGAACTGCGGTTGTTTCTAAGTCGCGTTATGAGTGATCCAAACTACCGTACGAGCCCTCAAACCGTTCGTACGATGACCACTTGATGAAGACTAAGCCGATACGCAGGCCTGTTAATAGCCACTCATTCAGATCAGAATTGCTTCTAAACGCCTTTAAAGGAGATCTTCGCTTCAGCAACCCACGACTCGTGTAAAAATCAACGGTGCATCCCAATGTTCAGCTCACAAACTGCTCGTATGTAACAACATTTTTTTGGCTTCATGGCGAGAATTTTGTTCGGTTACTTGCTAAAACGGCTTTTGAAAATCCGTCAATTGGTATTTTTAGATATTCATTTAATTTTAAGGAAAGGTAAATTTTTTTACAATCGACTATACCATTTTCCTGAATTCTGGAATCTTCCCAAATTTGATTAAGGGTTCAAGTCAATATTTACTACGGCAATGTGGAGAAGTTTAATTGCATTGTTTTTAACAAGCATTAATTTTTATTGATTCATAAATAGAAAAACTGTATTTATCGGGAATCATGGAATAGCTTATAATTGCTGTAAATTGTGGGGCGTATAATCTTTACTCGTGATATGTTAACATTTCATACTTTGCTAATTTCTAATCACATCCACGCTTGAGTATGTTACGATACTTTACGTAGTAAAACTATACATCAGTTAAACATAACGATGACATGTCAACATTACATGTTTCCTGGGACTTATAAACAGTTCCTCTTCCCACATTTTTTTTTAATTTTAATCTCTCTTATAACTGAAGAGATCGCAAATTAATTTCATTCACACAAGAAAATATGAATTATAGTCGACAAACTCACATCCATTATGAAGACGTGATGAAATTTTCTGGCAGCTTTCAGAATTACGAAGCTCCGGAGCTGCTGAGGCGATTGCTTCTGTCGAGCAAAAGCTGCAATCTTAAATTTTTGTAAATTTGCACAAAATGGCGGGAAACGCGAACTTGTACGGTACAAGCAGAGCTATAAACACGTGAGTGGTATCACTCTTTTATGATTTTTCAAGCAAATAATGAGTGAATCAATGACTGCTTTAGATATGGCGCGATGAAATACTTGTTAGAATAATGGATGAGAGCCAATATTGTCAAATCGCGATACGTTTCAATAGTTATGAAATAAACAAAGGTCTTCAAAAACTTCAGACATGTCAGACCAATAAAACAAATCTGAGCTTGAAAGAGTCCTCGATTGTAAATAAATAAATTCATTATTTTTTCGAACTAAAAGTAAGACAAATAAAAAAGTTATTAAGCCCTATAGATAAATAATCATATTGAGAGAAACGGTTTGAGTTGCACTTGAAAAGAATTAGATGATAGCGATTTTGAAAGAATTAGATGTCATTTAAAGTGTCAATTAGACGCCATTTAAAGATCAAGTCAATTTGCACCACACTCTTCCTTGCCATGATGCAAAATTCACTTACAGGCTTAAGGCAGCTATACTGCCGGCGCTTGGTTGGCCGCGCAAAGTACGGCTCTGAGATCCTACTGTAAAGCTAATATAATTGCAGGTGCGGTCTAACTGCAATGTTTTATGCATTAAGCGGGTTACTGTGGAACATATTAATTTCAGTGCTCGGCTTCATCGGGTTCCATTTTAGCTTTACATATCTGGCTGGTAGTCTAATGAACAGACTTTAGTAAATATGTTTCTTTCCTTCATATTTACACGTAGTAATTTCAGATTTAATGTGGATTTTCATTATGAATTTTGAATCTTGCCACACGATGTAGTCCTTAGCTGAATTCAGTTAATCGTGGAGCCAAAAATGTAAAATATATAATATGTCTTTACCATAATAGGTGTTCTGCAAGCATTAGTTACTGAATAACGTGGTAATTTTAGTGCTGAGTATCCAATCAAATTTTTATTACAAACTCGGACAATTTTTTAAATGCGGGCAAATATTAACTACAACTTAAACTTGGATAATATTTGAAAATTTAAAAATTCAAATGTGTTGAGTGAATCGTACATAACATAACCACAACTAATATATTTTTGTAAACATATATTAATAAGTTCAAATTATAACATAAACAAACAAAGGACCATCATAACAGGCATTCCTGGTGTATACTTTTATAGCTGTTATTACAAGACCGTATAGTGCAGGTTATCCTCAATTGCTCTCTTATTGGTCGTTAGTTCTGCCGACCACCCATGATACTGCAGCACGCGGTTTACTCATATAAATACATGTGTCATATTGACCAAATACTGACACACTACACCCCAAAGCTCGTGCAGAGAGCGGACGTATTGCTCCGATACGCCCTTTTGCCGGGCCAAAACTGCGTTAGGATGACCCATACAAGCGTAAAAACTGCATCACTATTTGGACAAAGTGTGCAGTATTTCTCCGAGTGTTGAGTGGCCCAGTACCTCGTTGCCGTGCGACGTGCATTTTATAAGCGCTTGATAATACAACAGCTGGAGCAGCATAATTATTTTCAAGGAACATTAATTGCGGTACTGGCGTTGCCTTAGATGAAATTTAATAACTGCAGAATGTGGGTCAAAAGTTGCGGTGAAGCACATTAATGAAGTGATTAATATTCACACTTTTTACTCGTTATCACGTTAAAACATTAAAGTCTATCAAATTATATGTAATCGTCTGATTTCACTTTTATGTAGTTCATATAATCCCATAAAATAGCGACTCATACTTTCAGGCCCATTTACTACCGTTGCTGTATAGTTTATACTTGCACGCGTGCCACAAGTTGAGTAGTAAATTCAAAGTTAGTCACATGTTAATGGTTTGCCTTGGTTACACCATCGACCTGATTTATTCAGGTTTATTTCAGAACGAATGCCACAAATTCAGTAGGGAATTTAAAGTTAGTCACATGTTAATGATTCGCCTTGGTTACACCATCGACCTGATTTATTCAGGTTTATTTCAGAACGTATGCCACAAATTCAGTAGTGAATTTAAAGTTAGTCACATGTTAATGATGCGCCTTGGTTACACCATCGACCTGATTTATTCAGGTTTATATCAGAACGTAAAAAAACGCAAATGGCGCTCACGTGTCAAGTCGGCGCCGCCTAATTATTGCTGTGCTCCCGAAGACGACAGAGCTGCGTAATCCTGGGAGATGAATGGCCTGCGATACAGACCAGCGCTGTCTCGCTTCCTTCCCACGCACTTAATGCGGATCAGCGACTGTGGAAGTGGAGTTTTTTATTTCTTTGTCGTTCATTATTTGTGCATAGAGATGAGCGACTGTGGAAGTGGAGTTTTTTATTTCTTTGTCGTTCATTATTTGTGCATAGAGATGAGCGACTGTGGAAGTGGGGTTTTTTATTTCTTTGTCGTTCATTATTAGTGCATAGAGATGAGCGACTGTGGAAGTGGGGTATTTTATTTCTTTGTCGTTCATTATTATATATTCAGGATTCCTTTCTGAGGATGATGCACTGTGAAAGCGGAGTCTATCATTTTTAGTCATTCATTTTTCATTATTGAAATCAGGGACTTCGAAATTCGGGTTTTTTATATCTTTTTAAAACACCGTTTATGGAAGTGTAGTTTTTCCTTCATTTATTCTTTGTACACACAAGTAGATGCACGACATTTGCTCTTTATGCATTTGCTTTTTATTCAAATAAGAGAACACATCAAAATTAGAATTGCATACAATACAACCAAAGACGACGCGAGGAGCTAATTAGTTAAATTGTGGCTGGTCGCTAAAATTTTCAGTAGTAAAAAACAGGGGAATTAGTACACAAGCTGTTTAAAATTCAGTTAATAATGCGTAATTATGCTACTGTGTTCCATAAAAATTCAATTACCTCATACCTAACAAATCTGGCAACGTGCCTATATTTAGAAATTATTTTCCTTTATCAGGGTCTAGAGGTAAAATTGTATTTCTTAAACATTTTTTAATAAAGTGGCGTTGAAATCGCGCAAATTATGCTGATGAAAGTGTCAATGAATGTGAATGAAAGAATTATGAACGACTAAATTAAAATGAATGAGTGTCTTGGTAGATGATTTAGTATATTACCTTCAAAATTAATACCCCAACATGAAGATTGATATCCTAAATTGTAGGAATTCAAATGAGTTTCTTGGTAGCGTGTCTTGCATATGGCTGAAATTAATGTCATTGGCTGGCGATTTACATCCATCAAGTGAAAGAACAGGGGCTGGAAATTTAATGCCTCGAGACCTGTCACTTGCACGAGCTTAAAACGAACGATGTTCGGGAGGGACAATGATTATCAACCTGTATTGTATGGAAAAAAAATTTATATCTAGTTGGTTGAAAGAAATTTTTACCTAAAGAAATAATTCATTCAAGTTTGGTCCTTTTGCCATTTTGGTTCCTATATTTGATTTTTTCCTTTTTGAATGCTAACCAAAATCTTTTATAGATGATTTCTTCATTATTGTCATAGAGATTACAAATTTAAATGATTTCAGAACTATGATTGTTTTTTTAACAATGATTGTTCAGAAAATTCTCTTATTCTCACCGCAAGCAATTACACCGCAGCAAAGGTTCACCCAGCATCCTCGTTCATATTCTATGCAATAATTTATGCATCGTCCTCCAAGAAACATACGCGAGTTGCCGTACGCGTTAGAATTTTCTGGTTGAAGCAAAGATCAAACGAGGTCTAGAATACGACTGAACATCGCTGCTTAAATGGAGTCTTAACGATGCACAAAAAAATCAAATATTGTTTGTAAGAGCAGCTGGGGTGAGATCCTTTGTCTTCAATGATAGGGGCTTTGCCTTTGATGTAAATGATGCGAGAGTGTGATGTACGTGGTGACATGGGGGTTTGATGTACGTGACGATGCTCTGAAGTGATGGGATTGATGTTGCTAGGGTGAAACAAGCAAAATGATGCCGCTGTGCTAGGTATGGGATGGGGCTTTGACGTGATGTAAGTAAGTGGGATAGGGTATGTTATATATGCCGGAATTAGGATATGTAAGTTATATATATATGGTGTTTCTTTTAATTATAGTGCTAGGGTATGATACGTCTGCTGACGCTGGTATGTGTTACAACTGATGGTTCTATGATGCTTTTTAAAATAGGGTGCTAGGGTATGATGTTAGGATGTGGTATAGGGTGTGATTACTTGATATAATGCAACTGATGGTGCAAAGGTATGATGAGCACGCTGACGGTAGGAAGTATTATAAAGATAGTGTGATTTAAGTGATGTCACTATGTTCTTATTTAATTCATAGTACTAGAGTATAATAATCTAACAAACGCAATGAGCTCCAAAGGGATCGTATGGTATGAAACGTATGCTGAACCTAGTTGACGTTTTCAATGAAATTCAGGGAACAAGTACATGATGATTCGGGATGATGTGTGGTAGTTTATAGAGTATTTACCTATTGCTATTTTACATTTTTAAATTAAAATTTGTATACAATTGACCCATGATATGTGGGTGATAATTCTAAATCACCATTCATACGACCGATACCGGACGATCTACGTAAGGGAAATCGAAATAAAACAACGAAACCGCAACGTAAATTTCCTTATGATCATTAGACGTTGCATTTGTTTCTTATAAGTCCCTTCAATAGTACCGACCACAATACGCACTACTATCTTTACGACTGTATTGCCTTTCGTATTGGTTAGCTCCTCATCGTACCACTCACATTTTATTCCACATTTTCCAGGAACAAACAAAAACTCAGCTCAATTCTACTGAAGAGCGCTCTGGAGACCTCGTGCTGCAGCAACGTATGGATGTGGTCAATATCTTCACAGCTCGCAAACAACGTATATACGCGGTAGCTTCGTGCCAGGCAGGTCGGCCAGCAAGCATGCATCTGTCTTGCTTTTTAGAGCTGCGGCAATGTTGCTGCAGCAGCAGCTGTAGCACTGCACCCTCCTTTAGCAGCTGCTCTTTAGTCTAACCTTTCGAATACCTTTTTAATCTAATTTTCAGGTTGTTTTTCTTGTTCTAGTTTCTGGCTGCGCGCACGTGTGAATTTTTTTTACCCTATGATTCTCATCTTAACAAGCATCTATTTTGCATACTTTAAAGCCATTACTTTTGACTTTATTTCGCGTCTGGAGGTCCAAAATGGTGGGTGTGAAGCGAGCGCCCTTCCTTGGGTAACTTTCTTCTCGTTGCTAGTTTTTTTTTTTTTTTGCTAACAAAATTATAATTCTGAAGCTTATACTAACAATTTGCGTGTTTTTCCTCAGTTCGTTTTTAAAGTGACTGAGGTTTTAATTAGGACTACAGAATCAAATCGCCTTTTACTCTCTCCTTCATGTAAGATGATTCAAAATTTAATTCGTCCCGTACTTCCATGGGACCTAACTTGCATCATAATATTGGCTATACTGGACGAATTGTCACTGTTTTCTACAATATGATTTCTTTATGGATTGGTCAAGTGTTTAGCAATAGTAATATTTTAAGAGCTGTTGGGCAAACAACAATTTCCATTACTAATTATGACAAGAGTCATTGCACCATATAGAAGTCAATTGTCTTGATTTCCTAGACAATTGTCATTCATCTTTAAAAAATTATAACGGTTTTTGAGAAACGACTCATAACAGATACCAACATTAATTTTATACTATAAATTATTCATGACGCAATAAGGTGAAAAGTTCGAAAAAGTTCAAAACGTTGCTCAACATACGTAGATGAAAGTGTGGTAAAAATATGAGATCAATAAAGATTTTGTGAAGAATAGAATGAACATTTGTTTCATGGGCAATGTCACCAATTGAATTGTAGACTGTTTTAAATATTATTGAACAATGTGAACAGCTTTATATAGTTTACGGTCGATTCTAACATACTTCTATTTTTTTTGGTGCGTTAATGTTAGCCCATAACTGATCACAACGTTTTAAATGTAGATTGTAATTTCTAGAGTGAATATATAATATGGATTAAATAAAACAATTAATAGGTAAAAAATACATCCTTTTTCACTGATTATGAAATAATAAGCAATTAACAACTAAAAAAATATCTTTCTTCAGCAGCTTACCCTCTATGCACTACATAACAAACGTACAGCGTTACTGAACTTAGCTCAACGTCAACCTAGCCTTCATGAGAGCGCACATTATTCATATCACCAACATTCACATCAACAACATTCATATCACCAACATTCACATCAACAGCATTCATATCACCAACATTCATATCACCAACATTCACATTCATATCACCAACATTCGTATCACCAACATTCACATCAACAATATTCATATCACCAACATTCATATCACCAACATTCATATAACCAACATTCATATCACCAACATTCACATCAACAACATTCTTATCACCAACATTCATATCACAACTATTCATATCACCAACATTTGTATCACCAACATTCACATCAACAATATTCATAACACCAACATTCATATCACCAACATTCATATCAACAACATTCATATCACCAACATTCATATCACCAACATTCATATCACCAACATTCATATCACCAACATTCATATCACCAACATTCATATCACCAACACTCATATCACCAACATTCATATCAACAACATTCATATCACCAACATTCATATCACCAACATTCATATCATCAATATTCATATCACAAATATTCATATCACCAACATTCATATCATCAATATTCATATCACAAATATTCATGTCACCAACATTCATATCACGAAAAACAATAATTTGAATTGATATTGAACCTTCGTTCCTCAGTCACCAATTTCCCGATCCTAAAATAACGTAACTTAGTACTTCTATATCAAGCCCTGTTGCTTGTCACTCAAGTTCAAATAATGTTAAAACTCGGATTGAGAACCACGACACCCCAGACAGGATCGGTTATTTTCCTAATGAATTCTATCACTAAGTTGGTTCAATATAACTCCACTCGTAAATGAGATATTAATCTCAATTTTTTTCATGCTTTTCCAGCTATTTATTTTCTAGGTCTTCAAATTAACAAAACATTTAAACTTTGTACAACACCTGTTATTATAGAAAAAAACCTTGTACATCGATGTTACATATACCTGCAACTTATAAAAAATGGTTGGACATCAGGAAGTAGTGTTATTTATTCTCTATTGATCGGTATTAAATTACGAGCAATGCGGAGATATTTTAATAAATAATAATTAGGTTCCAATGTTAATGCTGAAAATCTCAATAACTTCCCAAAGATTTCTCTGCAGCCGGAAGCAATGACTGGCGGGCCAACAGACCAAGAATGAATGCTGATCTGTCAGCGCCAAAGCTGCTGGGAAAGAAAAGATTGCGGCAAAATTTATCATCCAATATACTATAGGATGTTTAAGTCATACCTATATATATGTGTGATTATAAATTTGGTAGATGATCAGAGGCAATTAAAAAATTTTCCATTTTTAAGCAACGCCTAATTTTCCTATCAAATTTCAAGTGCTTACTAACATACACAAAAAATAAAATAATTCGACTTCTATTTTAAATTTTATTATCATAATTTAGTGCTCATGGCTTGACTGGGTTCCAAATCAAATCACATTTAAGCATATGTGCAAACCGACAGAGAACTGAAATCCCGATATCTAACGTTGATACAAGTTTGTTACGTTTGATTGGGCAACAATATGGTTTGGGTCGATGCAAATTCATGTTCCTTTTATTTACTGGATTGAAAAATCGTAAAATTAATTGTCTTACCAAACCGTACCACTACGATGCAATAACGTGGGGTGTATTTTGTCGTGTTTGAAAGATAATTGAATCCACTTGAACACGCTGTCTACAAAGACTTGTTTGGCATTTAAATTACCCAAGCTCAATTCTTTCATTTGTTATTTTTGAGCAACATTTGCTTTAGCAAAAAAAAAAACATTCAGAGCCGTGATACCAATCCCATGCGATAAATTATTTATACCCTGAAATTACTACTTAACAAATAATTTATATTTGTTTGACACGTGTCTAACAGTAAAATTACTTCTGTTACAATATACAACTAATCATCGGTTCTGGCTAACTGAAGATCTTGATTGAGATTTTATTGCTGATGAGCTTGTAAAATGTGCGAAAATGAAACACGCAGATGCAATTTACAAGCAGCCTGTCTTTTCCACATCATTTTATGTCGATGTTCAGTCGAGGAAAGTATTTGAAATAAAATAAACAATAAATAAGTTATTCGCCCGACTTACGTCGCTTGACAGAAATGCGTTGCGTGGGATGCAGCACCGACGACCGCAGTTCAAGCAGCAAAAATTTGCAGTTAGAAAGAATTCCAGTTCCACTTTGAAAGAACTGGCGCATTTCGAGAATTAAAGTCGTTTACATCCATACACGTTCGGGGACGCGCTCCGCGTTCCTGAATTTCATTGGGCTTTGTTTTGCATGCAGGAATTTTTCTTTTGTTTCGACTGACGCGATGCAGCAAAAATTCTAGTTTTGAAACAAGAAATCATATCGCTTTCTGTACGCAGTCATCGAATGAGTAAAAATATGCGGCAAGAAAAACTTTTTTGTTAATTTAATTATTCCAGACAAGAAATTCGCTCACGCTAAGAAATGTTTCATATTCAATGCATCTTTTGAGAATAAACGAGGAGTGTTTAGAAATGCAATAGAAATGAAATCATGTTTTTTCCTTATTCTTTGACTGTAGATTAATATTACTAGAAGCAAATTGTCCTTCAGGTTTATTTCTATAAATAATTTTGAAGCGGTGCGCGCACATTGCATGTCAATATCAAGTTAAACGCACTGAACTGTAATGAACAAACTTCACACCTAAAATTTTGGCTCCCCTATTATAGATTGGAAAATACTTTTTGTTTCGAACTGATTTTTTTGCAGGCGTAGTAAATAATAAAATAAAAAGCAAATTCCTCATTTATTTTTGCCCCAGAGACGACTTTCCCGTTTACCTTGCGCGATCCCTCTTCCGTATTTTCGCAATTTGCTCATGACGATGAGAAATATTTTTCCACGCCAGTTGTTTTGTCTTAGAAATGAAATTTTGGCTTGCCTCCTTTTCTGCCGCGGCCTTTTGACTATGTAAAAAAATCCTTAAACATTTTGGAATTTCCTCCAAAATCCCTATATATTTTAGGAATAACATGTTTTTTTTCTGAACTCCTACGGACTTGCGATGGCATTTTGTGCCTCGCCAAATCTGGTCAGCTTCTGCAGCAGCGACTGCTGAGTTCAAATCCGGGACCCAAAACTTTAAGATTAACCGCCGCCATGCCACATATATATTTATCTGCGCACTGCTCGTGTTTGAAGATAAAAATATAAGGCAAAAAAAAAACTTTAAGATTGATATAGGTAAAATATTAGTGAGTAGGCTATGGAACAGCGATATTTTATTGAGGTTTTTTCTCTTTTTTATTTTTTTTTACTGATTGGACGATAGCAAAAATAATGTTGCGTTGAAGAACTTCAAGATTATTTGGATCAAAATTAACTTTAAGATCATACATAATTTAAAATTTATCCTGAATAATTTTCATATCTTAGTCGCATAATATTGTCTCGTGTCACCTCGAAGTAATGACCGCACACAGTTCTACTTATTTCATATTGAGTCACAATTTATAATAGCTTAATATTTTTACCACATTTCTCTAACAAAGTATAGTTCCGCAGATCTATTTCAAGTTCAGCAGCAATCTCCAACTTGGCCAACTGCGATTGCCCTGCCATGCAGGAATGTCAGCAAGGCAATCCTGGAAGCAATCCTTGGTAGCTTTCTGCATCCTGAAATCTTTTCTATGATAGCGAATAATTCTGAAACATAACATAAAGTCTTCGTAGTGTGATAAAAAATGGTATTTGATAGGGTTTGTTTGTAACGTTGCATAATTATTCATTTAAAAATATAAGTGTGCTCCTACATGGTTAAGTTTCTTGATGAGATTTGCATTTTTTCGTTGAAAGAACAACTCTTTCTCCCAATATTCATCCACTTTTTCATATTTTCGTGGGGTCAAATTTATTTAATTCCAAATCTCATCAAACTCAAGGCTTTATTTTCCACATGTCATCAATCCTCGTTGAACGCAAATCTGAATGGTCGTGAATATGCTAGCCTAGCAAGCACGCGTTCAGTCATACATTGGCTGTGTCCATATTAGCCTGGGAAACCATTAGCTCAGCTCCCGGTCTCAGGTTACCCCTGATGATGTCTTTCTATAGACGCTCCGTGATGGACGGTACCTTCAAAATTTGCTGATGCTCCATGCCCGGCTTGCTTTCCTGCGCAATGCAAAGCTGTTTACATCTTCTAGGTACACGACGCTGTCCAATTCAGTAGTGTTGTTTGGGAAGGCCTTGAAGCTAATGTTTTCTTCATAAAAAAATTAATAAGTGTATGTTTTTCCCTCATGATCTGACATTCTTTGCTCAATTAATTATTCTTCTTGTCAATTAAAATTGCTCAACACTACAATCGTATTGCTTGTTTTTTAGGGGGAAATCCTATTATTTTTGGTGCCTTACTTTGTCTCTCAATTTTAGCAAACAGCTGCCCAAAGCTCGCAATGACTGTCGAATATTCATTAAAGAATAAATTTTCTTCGAGAAAAATTCCGCATAATCTTTTCGGGTATTGTGAGAATAAATCGACATGCATTACACACGTTACAATTCATGACACTGGGTATCCTATCGTGCTCTATTATGCTTAAATCTCAATAACAGGAGTCATAAATTTTCAAAACACAACACAAATTCGTTCAGGTCTATCGAGTTCAATATTAGTGGAGAATAATTCATGGCCCAACAGAGTGCATCGCTGTCAAAGTAGCTCCAAATTTATGGAAGGTGGCAAAGAGATGAATTGCCTCTTTTCTGGAGCTGCTAAAGATGCGCAACAGGTGCTCGCCTTCAGGTCGAAATTTCCGAATAATTTTGTCTCAAGTCGTATTTTTACTCCTTACAATGCAAAGCCCCAGTGGCAGGAAATTGAGCTCTGATATTTTAAAATGAACAGGAAAAGTCTTAGGAAAACCCAGCAATATGAACCCTTATACGTGTGACGAGGTGCATATCTTTATAATAACTTACTTGACGTAGAAAAACGGACTTGTTTCCCCATTCACAATGGAAATTCATGGAATCTTTACTTTTTGTCTCTGTTCCGGTGCATATTTGAATTAATTTAGTATTTAAAAATGAAATTAAATCTATTGTTTTTAATCATGGCTCGCAATCCCATGCATGAAAAGAGGACAAAAAAATCCCCTCTACGGAAGCACGGAAAATTTCGCACATTTAAGCTTTTGGAATTTTTTAGCGCGTTTTCTCCGTTTGTTTGCTTCAAGCATGTCTTAAAAATTCATTTTTCACTCTTAAAACAGGGGTTGACGGTGCGTAAAACTTTCTTTCGGGAGAGAAATAAAATTTTCATCGCAGAATTGTAGAATATTTATTTTGCGTTCACGTTTTCCGATTTGCTCAAAACATTTCAAGACGCAACGCAGCGGGTGTCAAGTTTCCGGCAATCGCAGAAACTTGGGATTTCGATGATTTGTTTTAAATATTCCTCAACGTAAAGTTTCCTTCTGTGAATTCGTGAGAGTGCAAAAAAATTTACGAAACATCCCGAATTCATTTTAAATTCAAGATTCACTACTTCACTACCTTTCTTGAGTTCATAATTTGGAACCTAATGACGCTATTTGTAAGGATGAATACATACATACATCATATATTTCAAATATTTGGCTGCTTGAATAGTAGGTTTAAGAAGAATTTAAACGCGGTATAATATATTATTTTACAGAAATCATAGATCATCATTCATATCACGGATCTTCTGGAAATTGTTTTCATAGCAAATTTGCTAAATTCATCGGCATAATCGGAAAATTCGCAAAATTATTGTGAAAATGTCAACCATTCGAATTATTAATTGCAATTCGTTTTAACAGAAATTATTCAGCTTACAACAGAAAATATAAAAGAAACCACATTCGATGTCCTCGGCTTTGCCTGGTTGCTTAAGAACCAAAGTCAAAAACTGATCAAAAATTTAAGTAATTTGATCACGATAGTTGATCATTGTATAATGTCTTATACTCTTGCAGGACCTCAATTAATTTTTTGTCACTAAACGGTGTTTATTTTCCTTGAGTTTTTCTAAATTTACACTGCACATGTACAATCTCAAAATTTTTGCATTTTTATTCGTTAAACGTGTTTACTCATGCCTCATACCAGTCGCGACCACTATATGATAAACCCCATATTCCTCATGCTCGTATGGTTATTCTCACGTCAAATATTTGATAACATGGCAAAAAATAGTAATTACTCTGGTAATGTTATTTACTGTTACTATTCTGTGTCTAACTTAATAATGTATTTTTGCAGCTTCCAAATTTATTCAATTACGGCACGCATATTCAATTCCAGCGCGTGCATTAGCTATCTGTAAAGTAATATAGCGTATCCAGTACTCCTCGAAAACGTTATAGTCGCTAATAAAGTTGTAAATAGTGCATATCTTCCTGACAGGCTCTATTATGCTTTTCCCTGTCTTTCAAACTCATCAAGTTTTATTTCCCTATTTTACTTCGATGTGGGCACCATAGCAAACAAAAATTCTAAATTTTCAAGATTTTTTATTACTATTATGAATTCCTCTTCAAATTCTTCCAATGAAACACTGAGCAAACCTGACGAAGAGCAAGCAAACTGTGTTTATTTTCGCAATAAACAAAGGTTCCGGTGATAACAGCTCCCCTCTCTGCCCTTTGACTCAAAAAATACGTGTCGTCTGTCGTTGCTTTCAAATGCATTATTTAACTTTTCCGTAGTACTCTCGTTGACCTCTGAGCAACCCCGACTCAGCACACACATTTTAGCTTTTTTTATTACGCAAAATTATTTACAAATTGTGCAACCAACCACGTACGTTACATTGGGGCTGCGTAGCAGAGATGTTCATCGCAATGCCAAGGGAGACTCATCAATTAGTCGGCATCTGTTTGCTCTCTACCTCAATAACATCACGCTCTCTTCTGACTTTTCACGTTCAATTGATTTTCAATAGAAATGTCATCGAATGTCGTAAACAGATCGACCTCTTTATGGCAAGCAGGAATAATTAATGAGCTTTTCAAATCATCAGACAGGCTGTGCAAACACGATGCCTTGACTGCGAGAGACAAGATCGGAAATCTATATATTCCAAAAGACATGAATACGCAAGAGAATTTTGAAAACGTGTATAATAATAATATCGTTAATAACATCCAACGTGATTGCAGTTGTTAAATATCTACACAAACTAGTTGAAGCAATTGTTTCTCGATACCGAAAAAACTCTCCATGTCGGAAATCATCTAAAAAATAATTTATAATGAAATCGCGTCATGAAACGAGAAACATCTTCCTAACATGCATTCCTCATGTCGACGATATATCATATTGAGACGATGTGTCATATTGACCCAATTCTAGATGCTAGAGCTTTAGAACGTATCGGTGTCCGAAAGGGTTTTGACGTGAGTATCACTGATATCGCCCTTCTTGAGGGCACAATATCGCGTCTGCGACAAACACTGATTCTGGATTCCTGGCTCGACCATCCCATGCAAGGCCCACGATCAGGATTGGCTTGTTATTCTAAGCCGTCGGAACGCTTCCTATTGTGAAGGCCTATAGCCAACCAACCGCTGCACTCGCCACCTCCATTCAAATTTCAACGGCAACTGTGCGTCGTTTGGCATGACTTGACCAAAGCTGACGGACTAAAAACAATCTTTAGTGCCAATGTTACTTCGTCGACTTATTCAGCAAACATTGTCCATAATTTATGTCATTTGTAAGGTTCTTTATCAAAAGATGAACATATATATGATATTAATCTCTTCCATGTGTTGCGCAAAAACATTCACGAGTAGAATAAGGTACATTTTTTTAAAATTTTGAAACCTGAGTATATAATTTGAATAGCAAAAGATTTAATTTTCATTTAACTCAAATGCAAATAGAAGTGAATAAAAACCCAAGCTTCTAGTTTTACTTGAATAGAACCGTTTATACGATGTAATCTCTTTTAACATTATTAAAATTTGAATTTATTCGGGCCTATTTCACTTTAATTAAATTGGATTGTTGACATAACTTCCACTCAAAACAAAGTTGAAACCGTGTTTTTAAGCACATTTTGCTTTGAAGTTCCGAGCCTACCGGCTTGTCAGCCTCGCAATTTCTTCTCAACATCATATTTTTTGCTACAACTTAAGTAAAATCTTGACGAAACTCCCATGCACTCACTATATCTTCTTGCTCACTGCTTATATTCCGAAAGCGTCATTCCTACTCCAGCATTTACGAACTAATCAGAGTTAATTGAAATTAATCTAACTTTCGACGTCGAATTTGTTCAAGAGACGCCATCTAAAATTAAATGCACTGGTGGCAGATTTTGCTTGAGCTACACAAGCCCACTAACCAAAACATGTGTATTTTTCAGAGCAGAGTTTAATAAAAGTGAACTAAGCTTAGGCAGCGAACGCTGTCATGGTTATATCCCATGAGAATTGTTATGCTTGGAGCTGAAAAATATCGTAGTTCAACCCTTGTTGACATAAAATTCACATTGTTGCTATCTGAATGCAAAACGCAGCGCTGGTCCCCGTTGATTGCAACTCTTAATTTGAATTCAAATAAATATTAGTATCATTATAAATTATCATTATATCCTAAATTACACAAGATGGTAATTAAAACTCTTTAATAGTTTATAAAGTTTATTCAAACTTGGAAACTCATAATGATCTTGTACTCAGCAGCACTCCGTGACTTCTTTTACATTCTTTCACGAACATTTAATAATAAGTTGCCGTGATATTACATCCAGAAGAACATCTGATATTTCATCTGTTCAAAAAAAGCCTTAGACACAATTTTGTTATGAGGTTAATTCTTCTTTTAAAATATTTCAAGTTATTGGTATTATGTTTACATTTTAACAGTCATCCCGTCATTAGCTTTGATTATCTGCCTTGATTAACTCAAAAAATATTAATAACACTAATAAGTTGACAATACTTGAGTAGAAAATTTAGGAAAATTTATTCTTCATGTGTTTCGCCGGCTGGTTTCCTCGAGACACGCCAAACAACTTATTCAATTCCGTCATTCAATGAGAACTTAAATATTTAGCATCAAATTTTTCTGTTGCTTCATCTAATTTAAAATAAAAAGTGTATATTAACTTCACTGGAAAAAGCCTTACAATTCACATTTTATTGTCTTTACTGGAGCAGATAATGGGTTTTTCAGCTTAGGATTGTTTTCAATTAAATTCGTTTTAAATGTTCATCAAAGTATTGAGTCTGATGTCCTGTCAGTTGACTGAGCTTTGTAAATTGCCCACCCAGCGGAAATTTATAAGAGCTTTTGTTGAAAAATTGCTCTGCCTGGGCTCTTGCACTCGGTACAAATCTTAACTAAATAAAATGTAGATCTTTATACAGAATTTCGAAATCATGTCTTTTTTTTGCACATGGAACATCATTCAATCCATTTGATTCCTCTGCAATCCGCATCACTTTTTGGTACCAGATTGGTACATTTTGTGTTAAATTGAATAGTAGTCGAAGCACCAATTTATCATCCGTAATCATCCTTGCTTTATTGCTCGTTCCTTCCAGAACTCTTCGCTCGACTTCTCTGCAATCAATGTCCCTACCTCAAAACATCCCATTTTATTGTGAAGTTTGCTAATAAATATTTTTGAATGCCTGCTGAGAAAAATGCCACCCAATATTAATCCTGGAGAGCAGCTGATAAAGTTTTGTCAAGCGATGTCGAGAGACGCGATGGAAGCATTGAAATGAGCGTAGGCCTAAATTGCGCTTGCTTGGCCCTTCGACGTCGTGCTCCTTTTTGACAAATTTCTCAACGAGCCCAGACACCGTGCGAGGGTTTGAAGTCGACAATAGCCTACCAAATCACCAACTCTATGAATAAAATCTCCATCTCAATCTTCAACAAAGCAAACCTATTTTTCGGGTGGTCTCGAATTTGCCATTTTTCACCCTGCACCTTTGGTGTCTAATGAAAAGCTGGAGTGGATTCGCTCTAAAACTGATTTAAAAAATGGTGATGAAAAACAACTGAGGATCTAATGGCGTACTTGCATATTTTGACGGAAAACAAGATTGCTCGAAGATGCATGAGCGACATAGTAATATGGAGAATGTTTGAGTTGATTTAACAAAAGTTCTAATATATCTTAAGCAACGATTCCCTCTGGAATAATTATTAGTAAAAATTAATCCGTAGAAATCTGAATATGAAACGAGAAGTTGAATCTAATGATGAGCTGAAATATGCGATTCATGAATGCATGAGTAAAAGTGAGTTTCGAATATGCCTTACATTCATTGCTGGGATAATTCAACGTTCAATACACATAATTCAACATTAAGGTAACGAATTTTATTTATTCACAATTTGGCAACAAAAGCAAAGTCATCACATATTATTCCATAATATCTCAGTTCCTTACATGCACTTTGCGCATCTTCATACAATGTGTATCTCACAACTGCAAGTGTACTTTTCTAGACGTGAGGTACGTCAATGTAGCACAATTTAAGCAATTCGAGCAACATTTTCTCTTACGATTGATCTCTGCCGAAGTATTTTTAACGCATTTCTTTTTAATTTATCAGGCACGTATGGAGCTGCTACCATGACAGGCAAACACCGTCGTATCATCACCTGCCATTACCTTAGGGCTCATCCAACGTCAATTGGATTAAAACTTTGCCCTGTACTTTGAAGCCCGCCATCCATCATCCAGACTCTAACTTAGCCACAGCAAGTTTCCGTTGCCGCTCCGAGTTTGTCCGATAGAGAACTCCAGCCCCCGCTCATCTCCCTTCTCTCTTTAATGTTTAAAATAAACATCGACGAGTCAGTCGGATGATGGAAGGTAATGGAGCCCAAGGAAAGTTCAGTGTGAAGCCTTGGCCGAGTTTCATGGAGTATTTAGTTTCCAATTTATGTCGTGACTTGGAAATTCTATAGCACTGAAAAGCAGTGTCTCTGAGTTTCAATCATTTTGGTTTACGACATGAATATATTTCTAATAAATGGCACTGTGGAGCATCATCCACTTTGAGATAGAATAATAGCATTTGATATTCATAAATGAACTGTAAAAGGTCTTTTACAGTTAAAATCTTGAGTACGTTTTCGTGTTTAATTAGAATTTTTTAGGAATTTCACTAGCCCCGTCAGTTACACTCGTCAAGCAAAAAATTGCGTTTGAATTACCGCAACGTTGGTCGACGCGCAACGTTCTAATTCTTTCATCTATTTATATTTGCATAAGAATTTTGCAACGCTTCATTTTGCTAGTGATTATGAACATCAGCCGTCATGCACAGCCACATTTTAAATGGGACTTAAAAACACTATTTGTCGCAGTACAACAATCTGGTTTAAAATGAAAACTAACAGGGCAACTCTGTATTAACGGGTCTCTACCTCACTTTACTGTCCGTCACAAGCTTAGAGCAGCGAATATATTGACCTAGTCCTGTCATGTGCGCTAGCTTTAGACATGCAAGCTTTGTGTTCGTCTCTGCAGCATAAACTTATGACCCGCTGGAGTCGTTCTTCTCTTTGATGGCGACCGCTGCTGGTCTCGCAACAAATTTTTCCAAGATTCGCGGCTTGCATTTTTATGGCGTCAGTCTGAGCCAGACGTATTCACGACAATTGCCAACGGCGGAAGTCACGAAATTTGTCTCTGAATGCTTTGCAATAGCAATGTTCAGGCAAACTGCCTTCGTTGCTTTTACGACCACCGACGAGGAATCGCTAAGCAGCTTTCTTGTGTTTGGCGTTAAGTCCGCTGAGCTACGCCGAGTGACTTTTTAAACTAACTTTGCTCAATCGATGTGCCCTTACTTTGGTAATTTGAGTAAAAAATTCTTTGCCGATATCTTGGCTCAACGTAACCTGCATGCAATTCATTTTCATCTCGTTCATTTTCAAGTTTCCTTACACTCATCACACTTGTGCACAAAAATTTTGATATTCATACATCACAGGCAACGCATCAATATGTCATATATAAACAAATTTCTATTAATTATTGAGTACTTTTGAGGCAATTGCCTTCACTTCGCCCTTGCTTTTGAGTACAGCTACCATGGCAAGCGGAAAAGAGCAGCGGCAACAGCCACTTGCAATATCGTCCTTACTCAAGGACAGCTCTAAAAAACTTGCCAGGAAATAAGGTCCAGTGTTATGGCGTCAGTAGATAGCAGCAGTTGCCGGATCCTGTCATTTTCTGCTGCAAGCCCTGACTCTCTCGCCGCTTCATTGAACTTCCTCTTGTCGTAAGAATTTTTTTGCATTCGGAAATTTTGAATATACTTTTTGAAATTTTTCTGACTAAAAGTTCTTTTAATGTTTTCCATTGAGCTTGCGGTCCACGTAACGATAAAATTCCTTTTTAGTATAAAATATTGTTTTATAATTGTTCACAGAATTATAATAACTGAAAAAGTAGAAAATTTCATCTAGAATTGTGGCAAACCTAAATGCTGACATATTAAAATTTGTATTATTGTCTGTCTCAAATTAAGTAATTTTTTTATTTTATTTACGAACACGTAATTTAATAATTAAATTGTCTACGTTCCGTATTTCTTGATGTATGGATGCACTTTTATGTTAGCTTTATCCTTCTCACCATAACCAATATAGTATCAAGTTCCACAATCCCAACCAGTGCCATTGATGGAAATTGATTATACTTGGATCGATCAGCAAGCGTGAGCTCGCAGTCTTCATAGGCTACTGATCAAAAATGAAGGAACACCTTTTCTCTAATATTGAAAAGCCGCACCGCCATTGAGTTCAAATCTGTACAACGCCATTCCTCTTTGATACAATGAATATGTTATTCATGAGGCAAATCTTTCATTCATATTCAGATTGTGTCTTGCGCGGCTTGCATAATGTGATATTATAACGGAATGAAAAGACTTCCATCTGACCTATCCCTAACTTTGCTATATTATCCTATGGAATTTGGTTGATAGATCCCACCCATTGAAAAGTGTTGAATTACCTTTAAGAGTTAAAGCTTACCCTACTGCAGAGCCATCGGAAATTTTATTTTGTTAAGTTTCACGTTTCTAATTTAACTGTCACAAACAGAAATATAGTTGTGATTGTATTCATCTGATAATTAATGACATTGAATATTTGAAATAATATGTTCTAATTTAATTTCGAGACGTATATTTCAAGTATATATTAATGAGGTATATATATTAATTAGAGTATACATTTTATTAATTATAAAGCAGCGTTTTCGAATATAAACTCGCAATTCACCTTTTGTCAAAACCCGAAAATTAATTTTAAATTTATATGAACATTTAAATCATTATGAACATCAACATAAATAATGAACAATAACTGATGCCGTATGTTCATTATTTACGCGATCCACCAAAGATTTACATTTTATAATGACATGCATAGGGTAAGATCCTTGTCTCAGATTGAGAGGTTAAATATTGTTTATTTTCTGTTAAGCACAATCGCATATTATTAAATACAAATTATGATTATGATGTAAGATTATGATTGAAGCTTTAACTATACAAAGAAGAGTTTCTTAATATGCGCATATGACGAACCAGACTGTAATCCAGTGACCTTCATGCCCAAATTTCTGCGATAGCCTAGAAATACATCTCAGAAACAACGAGGACGCTTTGGTTTACAAAGCATTAGAGCTCAGATACTGTACGTTTGTAGACGCGGAACGGCATTAGCATATCTGTGCTCACGCCTTTGTCCATATAGCATCTTCCTGCCTGTCATTAGCATGAAGATCCTTCAGAAGCGAGCGATTATGTTATTGCAAGGCATTAATAACAGCGGTGCTCTATGGCAGAGCGTCGTATTTCCCGTAGCCTTCAGACGCTACGTCAGACTCACTGCAATAAACTGCGCTAGGCCTTTAAATTATTGCCGAGCTCTGGACAACCTTTGCATCTTTCGATATAATTTCTTTGCATATTTAAATATAATTTCCTTGCATCTGCATATATAGTTTTTGTCAAAAATCCACACTGTTCCGGGATATTTTTATCGATGAATAATTATTATTTTGTTTTGGGCTCAAATTCTTAAAAACAAAATCTTATCACGCAATTAAAAATGCTACAGGAAAATATTTTTAGCTCTCTTGCTTTAAAGGTTTAATTTTTTGCCCAAATAAATAATTCTGATAATGGCATAAATTTTTCACTTCATGGGATTTGAGTTCAGTAAATAGTTTGAGTTTAATTTCCCAAATTAACTTGTTGAGTAAGGAATTTTTAATTACTTTCATACACATTTGTATCTGGTTGTTACGCAAACATAAATTGTGTTCAAATTTAAGTTTCGTAAACTTAAATTTTAATTATTTTACAAAGATAGACACGTACCAATATTTGTCTATGACTTAGAGAAGTGACCATAATCATGCATCGTTCTCGAGTTCAGAGCTACGAAGTTGCTCGAGCTTATCATGCAACTTCTCATAGAGAACATCCGTCAGTATTCAGAAATTCTTGAAGTACAAAACTCATCAGCTTCAAATACTCCTGAGGCTGACAATAAAAGCCAGCACAGATCTCCCCTGCCCTCAGATGGAATTCCGGGAGTTGCACAAGTCTTTGATGGAGTCTTTTGCCCCAAAGCTTGCTATTTGCATCCACTTAGTGCGAGTGCTCTCCACGAAACCTCTCGCGTAATGATGCCATACCATGTAAATGCACATTATATGTTTTCTCCGAGCTTCCCCTGTCTCTCATCTGCGTCAAATATGGTCATTTTTGCATGAAAAAGCTCGCTTGCGTGAAAAAATTCTGAAACTCATGGATAGTATTTTAACGGCCTGGTAGAGATTGCGGATTGGCCATTTATTGTTCACCTCTGTTAATGATATGGTGGGGTCTCACTTGAGCCTGATTCTGGATTGCATCTTCCGTTTACTATACAAAATTAATTTTGTGGCTTCAGTATTGTGAGGTAAATAAGCAAGCTTTTTGGGTTTCCACTAATTAAATAGCCTCATGCAGGGGTATAGTATGATTTAAGTGCATGATTTCTCGCGAAATAAACAAGATTTAAAAGCCTTAAATTCTTTATTATCCCATGAAATATGTATTGCTTTAATATGAAAAGTTTGATATTTTATTATTAGATATTAACGAATATCACATTCAAAATGTAGGCGTTTTAAACGATATGGGAATTTGTTTGCAAAATTTTCACCATTTTATTTACTTTCACTCAAGTGCCTTCATTTAATTGATAAGC
Source organism: Hyalella azteca (assembly GCF_000764305.2). Lineage (NCBI taxonomy): Eukaryota > Metazoa > Arthropoda > Malacostraca > Amphipoda > Hyalellidae > Hyalella > Hyalella azteca. The sequence continues at coordinate 159,627 of NW_025943148.1, read as the reverse complement.
ATGATAATGTATGAAATAAATTTAATTATCAATTTTGTTTGCACTTAATAATGCCTAAAATTTACTAATTGTTACTTTATTCTGTACGTGTAAAATATAAAAATGTTAGCATATAATACTTGACGTATTAAAACACGAATCAGGTGTCGGAGGTTCCGATTAAACGCGATCGTTGCAATCGTAAATATTGCTGGTGTTTTAATTGTACATTTATAATTCATACATGTATTTTCTTTATTCGAAATGCCGAATAAAGAAAAATCTGAATTTTGAACAGAGCCTCCATCCGCCAGCTCCACCCTCATCATTGTCCTCATCAATGATAAGGGCGGTCGCCGCCCTGGTTTTTGAGTAAGAGGAAATGTTATGCCTAATTTAATGCAACACGGCTATCATAACTTTAACACGGCCAATATAATTCCAACATGGCCACAATAATTTTAACACGGTCAATATAATTCCAACACGGCCAAACATTTGCGCTGTTACGGAAAAGTTACATTTCCGTCTCGTGGGGAAATTAGATTCAAGAGATTTCTGCCACCAAATCAATTATTCGTCCCATTTTATATTTCGTGGATAAATATTTTTGCCATCCTTTATGAGGTACAAATTAGGATACACACATGAAATATTTTTGAAGCTGTCCTACTTCCCCCAAATTTCTCAACATGCTTTTTAATATATGTGCAAATGGTTCCATGCGCACGTTAGGGCTGATATTGATAACACACAAATTATTTGGCGCCTTCACATTTTATACGCAAAACATATTCAATGTTTTAAGAGTTTCAATTTTACGAAATGCATTTATCACAACAGGGAGGCAAGCGATACAATGACTTTGAGGCAAGCGCCGTTCCCGACAAATGAGCTCTTGACTTTGAATCCTTTTACAACGGCAGTAAATTTTATTCCCTTGATAGAAGTACAAAATTCTCTCCTCTTGATCTGCCTTGGCGCGGTCTCCCTGAAAACGCGATTTTTGATCGACTCTCCGAGGTCTCGAGAGACGCCCCGAAGAATCTCCTTCAGCAATTCGGCATTGGTTTCTCTGATAGCTGCACTTCAATGATTTCTTGATTGCAAATTTTGGCTCAATATTCCTGGCTGTATGCGTTTTGAAAAAAAATACCCATCGGCTTTGCCAGAACAGTCTGTAAATTAGTGGTGTGTACACAATTCCTGTTTTTTTAGACAAAAGTCCATGAAAGACGAGTTTCACTGCTAATTGCAGCGTTTTTAAATAAAAATATTTTTCAGGTCAGAACTCTCATGTAGCACTAAATTCTGTAGCAAAAAATATTCGAACGATGCAACTCACCTACTTAAATGCTCACATAGCTGGAGAATAAGACAAACTTTTAATTCAAAGAACTTTGAGCTTCATTTACTCGCAAATTTATTGTTTTTCTTTGGAAGTTTGAGCTCAAAAAGAAACTTTCTAGTTGTGCACTCTAAATTCTTATTACTTTATGATGAAATTTGCTTTAAATTGTTGTACAGTCATAGGAAAGAAAAGTATTTTTTCCTACCTATGTGAACTTTTTGCTCCTGAGAAGTTTATATACTACGTTAAATTGAACATATAACTATCACGGAAAATGTCTATCTTTTATTTGATTTAACATCATAAGGTTAATGATATTAAATGAAGAGATATCGCTACTTCCGTGGTTTAAATTAAAGCTGAAACATCGTCAATTTTGGTGTCAGTGGCTCACTACTCTTGAAATTCTCATTTTTCAATTATTAAACGTTTTGCGGTTGTTAAAGGCATGGTAATGTAGATTTTAAGATGACAAACATGTTAATTGAACCGCTAAATGGTTTTAAACGATAATCAGCCATAAATTGACTGCTTATTCCATAATTTTCTCAGTCTTATCTTCTCATGGTATTTACTTCACATTTCTTACGGAACCGTTTCTGTAAAAATCGTAACAGCTCCGTTACATTTTCTAACGTCATTTAAATGGGCATATTTTAACCTCTGTGCGATCTTGCCCTTGCACATACGATGAGGTTCTGCGTCCACGTGCAAACTTTTAAGGGTTTTCAATCAGAAATCTAGTGTGCATATTCGTATATCTAATTCAACATTTCAACTCTGAATTCAGTAGTTTCTTCGTTTCAAAAATTCATTGCGGAAAACTTAATATCACTTTCTCGAAGTTTTCCCCTTCTTTGATATGATGAATTTATTATGATTAAATTTGAGAGCCAACGTAAATTTTAACGCTTTTTCCTACAGCTTTTTACTGCCGTCTGTTCTGCATGTCTTGCGTATTTCTCTTTTTTAAATAAGAAGGAGCGCTCGGTAGCGCAGCTATGACAGTAACGTTTTAAAAAGTTACTTAGTTATGAGAAGCTAAAGTTAGGTGGCCAATTTTTCATGTTGCAAACTTTTTAAAATCTCAGCCTGCGGGAATTGAGTGTCTAAGATCAGTGAAATAATGCCTTCAGTGACGTATAAATTATAATGATAATGCATGCCTTCAGTGAAATAATGTCTTCAGTCATATATAAAGATGAGGTTCTCTACGTATCTCGAGGAACCTAAAGAATGTGAATTTTGAAACTCATTTCAAACTAAATTTCATATTTTAGACAATTTTCTGTAAACCGTTAACAAACTATAATTAACGCCATTTATGTGAATTAATACACATTTCTGACGAAGTTTAAAGCGTAGGAATTTCGTTGTCTTGAATTCCGTGATACGGAGATATAAAAAGAATTTTCTAATTTTTAATTTCAGGGACCTATTATTTTATTATTCGAGAAATATAAAATTTTAGGGACCTATACAACTGTCGCTATTAATTTTATTGGTCGCCCGCATTCATACATTATCGTTAACATTATTAAAGTTTCGGTTCTTATCAGAGTTACAGGTCAAGTACATTTATCACGCAGTCCAACGGTCGTTCTGCTAATTCTTGCTCGAATGCGAGAAAAATAAATAAAATATGTTTTTCAAATTCGGCGCGTCCGTGCATAAACTGACAAGTACCTTAGAAACGAGTTGACTTTCCTAATGAACTAAAAATGCAGATGATTAAAGCTTTATTGTAGGAAGATTTTTGCTATCTCGTGCAATATTAGACAAGGGCGTCAGGTGCGAGGCTCAAATTGGAAGGTGAATCCAATAAAAGATTTTCAGGTGGTGCCGGCCGCTCTCTTGAGGTCACGAATAGTTTATGGATACTTTTTTTCCTTTTTCCATCATATTTTCTTTTCCAATAGGAAATTCTTATTCCAATTCTCGAAACAAAAATATATTCAGCACGAACCATTGAAAAAGCCTGTATTCCAGTCATTAAACATTTCTGTTTTTTTTCTGTATTCCTACGAAAAATTCGCTTTCATCAGTCTTATATCTCTTTTTGCTGATTTAAAAATAAAAATTTTCATTTTTGCGAATAATCGGGATTTTCTTACCTTATTTTCTGTCATAGTTTCACTCAAATTACAGTAATCTTATTAAAAATCATTTCAGATCCACTTAAATGTTATTTTTCAATCACAGATATTTTCATTCGGAATTACCGTCTTTTAGGTAGGACTGTTATTACTTTTGTTATATTCATTTTTAGTTACCATGCTGCTTATTCTTACAACAGTTTTATTAAAGATTAGTTTACCAGGATGTTTTTACTTTGGTCAATTTCTGTTCCCTATTTACTTATTCAATTATTATTATATGTTATTATTCTATTGAGAGTAATATCACCTATGTATCCTGTAAAACTTTTTAGCTTATAGGGGCACTCACAAGGAAGCATTTTGTATTTTTTTGTTTTCTTTTCAAATTTTCGATGTTCTCTTGTTACGTGTGCTCCTGTGTGAATAAATAATATAGAATAATGAAGAAATAATTAAGTATTTCTACGTAAGCCTAAAAGCCGATGTGCTTAATATACATGATTATAATTAAACTATACATGATTATAATTAAAATTAATTAATCAGTTCATTTTCATCAGGTTCTACTCCTGTTTAAGGAGTAAACTCAGCTTGAATGGACGAATCGCTTAAACAGTAACGATAAATTTCATTAATCTATTAAGTGGAAAATTCATAATCTAAATTAAAATGTTAAAACTTAAACGGCGCCCGCAACTTGGTCAAAATGAACTGTGGTGAAGCCGCCTAGAAATTCCTCCCAAAATTTTAATTTGCATTTTATTGCTCGGTTTAAGCAATTTGAAAGTCAATGAAGTTTAAATTATTCGCCTAAAGTAAATGGCGCCGTCAATCTAAAGACCATTACTGCATGAGACAAAATATTTTTCCTTCCTTAGGAAGGTTCATTTTTTCCTGGAAATCATTTCCTTAATTTTGAGTGTCGTCATCAAATTAATATTCCAAAATCTGATTTTGGAATATTACTACACAATGAACAATTGTGAATTTTTAACTTAAATTTAGTTTCACTATTAATAATTTTCACAAGCTAAAGCCTTGAGTTTTCTTTTGTCCGTCTTGTAATTATTCAATATGAGTTCAAAAACCTGTGATGATCACTTTCTCTTTAGCGCATTTTCTCATTTATGGAAAAAATGCACTATTGTGCTCGCCATGTCCGTCTGTCTGTCCGTCTGTCCGTCCGTCTGTCCGTGACCTCAAGTTTTCGTCGACGAGAAAATGCGCTCTCTGTCACTCACTGCAGTGAGAACCGAGTTATATTTTTTAGGTGCTATTGGGGGCGCATCCAGGATATTTTTGGTTAATAACAGGACTTAAGTTTTTAGCGCCTATTCTCATTTGTGGAAAAAAGGTGCTATTGTGCTTGCCATGTCCGTCCGTCTGTCTGTCCGTCCGTCCGTGACTTCATGTTTTCGTCGATGAGAAAATGCGCGCTCTGTCACTCACTGCAGTGAGTACTGAGTTATATTTTTTCCATGATGGGAGAATCACAAATTATTGCAAAACTGGGAGAAAATATTAAATCTCAATATAAAATTTGATTTTGATATTGGTATATCTAAATTTGAAATAAAAATTTTCATCATATTTTCAAATAAGAGTCATATGAGAGTTCTGTATTAAATATAAAATATGTGTGTTAGCGGTTCCCTCTATAATTATCACACAACATCTTTACTATTATTATCACTATAATATTCTGTATTATTTACGGAATTACGGAAACGAGCCAATGGGTAATATAATATCACGTGAAAATTTCAATCATGATTCATTCTGCAATGGTGGACCTGTCACCTCGCGTATCGTTGATACTAGGGTAGTTGTGATGCTCAATCGATGTTATTGACGGCAGCCCAAGCTAACAAAAGAGGTCACTCAGTAATTGATTGGATCATTTCTCAACTATAAAAAATTGAAATAAAGTGGCATGAGTGAGACCGAATCATAATCAGCTGAGACTCCATTGCCTCGAAAGAGGGATATTTACGATGAAGAGTTATATGGCACATGAATAACGTAATGTTTATTTGGGTGAGAGACATTCCATTATTTCTGTGGTCATTGTGTTGAAGCCATTTGTTTTAATATAAAGTCTTTTGCTTTATATAATAAATATATTTTATCAAGAACTCAAAGCATAAAATTTGTTATATTTAAGAGGCATTGGAAAGGTATAATTGATAAAAGAAAAGTAGAATAAGAAAATTACAATGAACATATAAGAAAAATTCAAGGGGTAAATGCAGTCTTTTTTGGATTTCGAAATTTTAAACTTTTGCGATTAACTGATTTAGGATAGAGTGGAAAATACAGGCAACAGACAGATAAGTTTCGGCGTTCGTTAACTAATCGATTCAAGTCTCCTGAAAAATAAAATTCATTACAAAGCTTAAAAGTTGAGCTTCTTACATATATTAGATTCTGCTTGCTGAACGCAGACGCCGCCGAGGTAAAACTCTTATCTGCGCAATATCAAAGGGCTTAAAAATTATAATTATTATTATAGTACGTAAATAATTAATCTATTTTAATCCATGCTGCCACCTAATACAATTAGCGTGTCGCACTTGTTTATCATTCGTACGCTGAGAGAAATGAATGAGACATTGTCCAAATTGCCATTTTGCCTTTGTGTTGGTTATCCAGGTCCAGTTTAAGCCAAAAAAGGGCTAAATCCTATTTTTATCCTATAGTTTTATCGCATTTTCTCATTTATGGAAAAAATGCACTATTGTGCTCGCCATGTCCGTCTGTCTATCCGTCAGTCCGTGACCTCAAGTTTTCGTCGACGAGAAAATGCGCTTTCTGCCACTCACTGCAGTGAGTACTGAGTTATATTTTTTTAACAATAAATACGTGCAGTATATATAAATATAAAATACAATTATACAGCACTACGGGCAAGAAGTGTTTGGACAAATTGACTCACTAATGTTTCTGAGTATAGAGACATGAATAACCTTCGTGACACTTCACTGAAGAAATAATACCTTAAAATAAGCCGTATAGGATTGAAATACTGCACTTTATTTCAGAAAAAAACGAACACTATTGCAAAGATTGGTAATCCGGCCTATGGAATGCAGAAATGTAGCGCGTTATTTTTTAGGAAACATACCTGCATATTTTTGGTGCCAGTTTTCAAACACTCGAATAAACCGACGCACAAACATTAACAAGAATGTCTAATAAATAATTTTTATCCTCATATAATATAATAGAAGTGTGATGTATAATAATAAGACTTATATATTATATATAAGTCTTATTCTCATCTCACTTTAAAATTTTGTTATTAAACGTGATGAAACAGTGATACCACATCATCACAATTCTTCAAAAAGTTAAGTTAATCTTATATTATGAGATGTGAAGAAGAAATCATGGGTAGCGAAGCAATGCGCTGCGGTCACTGGACGCAATAGCGCCGCTGCGCCGTCATCACGATTTATGACGCTGTGGCTCTAGCCTTATGATCACCGCCTTGCCTTGCCCCATTGATCTCGGCTTTCTTCTCTTGCACTCTCTCTCTCTATCTCCATCTAAATCACTTTTTATTCATTTTTTTGTTATATTCACATTCAATTCCACTTTTTATTCCCCCCTTTTAGAATATTAAGATTCTATTCTACTTTTTACTCATATCCTTCTTATCTTATTGCTTTGAAACACTTCTCATCTGCATTTCTCCATCAGGAAATTTCGTTGAAATTAGTAACATCCTTCTCGAAATTTTACAAAAATGGCAAATTCGGACTGAAGCTCTTGTATATGAATTACTCTTTTTAGCACATTTTCACATTTATGGAAAAAATGCACTATTGTGCCCGCCATGTCCGTCTGTCTGTCCGTTCGCCCTCCGTCCGTCTGTCCGTCCGTCACCTCAAGTTTTCGTCGACGAGAAAATGCGCTCTCTGTCACTCACTGCAGTGAGTACTTAGTTATATTTTTTTATTCATTTCTACCTCTAAAATTGATTTTTTTCAACTGCTTGAAAATAAATGTTTCCATTCGCGAAAACCTGTTGAATTTCGTAATTTCCGGATTTTGAAGCAACTGTCAGTTGCGCTGACAATGACGTCGGTTTGATTGTGCTGCGCCAACAAATATAGCCAAACTTTAGGAAAAGATTCTGAAGTCTCAACAAAGAACTTCACCGAAAACTTGATAGGCTATTCAGAGTCACGGATCCATAATTTTGTTGACTGATATCTAAAGAGCCAGCGTTCGTGGGTGGCTTGAATATTGAAGACTTTTATGTTTAGATATTATCATGGTGCCAGATTCACTTTAAAATCTTCAAAATAATCTCAGGAACAGCGCATAAGTATGCTTTAGAATGTTGAAATATTCGTCGATAATAACAGTACTGTTACTAGAATCAAAATTATCGGTTTTTTAATAACTTCCAAAATTTTACAAAATAATACTGCCCCCTGAAAGAATTCAAATTTTTAGGAGAAAATTTCCTAGGACCTTTTAAAAATATATCGTTTTTCATTACATATAGAGTGCTCTCTTTTACGACTTGCCTGTATGAAAAAAATATTTTTAGACAGTAATGTTACTAGTTTGGTTTATTGATTAGATGTAAACATGGGGTTGTTAATTGAGAAATGAAGCGCTGATGCATTATCCTCTATCCAAATTCAGATGCGCCGTTGTTCTATTATGACCCACTAATCAGAGATTATAAATGTTTTTTCATCCCTTGAGCAAAATCTCCTAACGAATAAAGTACAATTTTAAGATATAAACCTAATTATCTGTTATGAATACTGTTATTCAAAGAATGAATCGTGCTATCACACCAACATTTATGTCATTCTTACGTAAATTCCAGAGTGGATCGATTATAAATAACATCATTATAGAAACATCCGCTCAGGTTGATATTATGCGGAAAGGTTAACATCTGTCAGTCCCTTTATGTCAGCTATTTATTACCGAGCGAGTTTCAGTCGCCTGTCTCTTCCTATGCTAAAAAATTAACAGGCATGTTGTTCTCTTCCGCTGCGAGTATACTTTAGTGAGTAGGACCTACACAGTAGGTGTTAAGATGAAACAGTTATATCCAGGGCAACCTAGGGGAACATGCTTTATTTCACGTATTTCTACTGGGAGCCTTGAAAGCACATAGGAAAAAGGCCGATGTCACTTTATTAAAGATGTATCAGTGCAGTCTTTCTTTTTAACTAGACTTAACGCCCTCGAACATGCCTAAAAGCATATTAGTGACGCCTGAGAGGCTCTTAGCAGTCTAAAGGTTCGAGTATAGGAGGGGAAGGCGGTCCAGATGACGCGTTCACACCCACTTGAAATTTTGTTGTACCGCCGCTTGAAATTTTTTGAGCCGCACCCAGTGAAATGTTAGGACATTCCGGTTGGATATATAATTCTGCACATCAACAATATTGAAGTTCTTACGTCGTCCAAATTAGAGGACATGCGGTATTTCTGGTTTTGATTGACATTTTAGTTAATAAAAACATCAGCTGACATTTTGATGAGTGATTCAATTCGCGGACCGATTTTAAATTATAAAGTGAATGAGAAATTTTATGACAATATGTTTCTATTTCAATGACCAACACAAGACAAAAGCGTCGTTAACTTATGACATTTTGACCTTCTGGAGAGTGATATTATTTCTGACCTACACTTAAAAAGTCAAGAAGAACACTTGAACAATAAGATTAATAATAAGTGAGAATATTATAGTAGGAAGCTCGCAATAATTTAATTGCATGAAATGTTCATAATAATTCTATTGATCAGCTACCTATAATTCAATTTTCTTTTTCTTTGTCAGTTAATATCATGTCCTGGTTAACTTGCGCTGCAAAAAATCACCGTGGGCTTTGAAGTTGATGATTTAGATTCACATCGTACATGGAACGCAAATTATATCACATTCGTTTGAATATTTCGACGTATGTATTACAACATAGTGTCTGCATGAATGTAATATTAGTCTAATACTTCCACCTACAAAATAGTAAAAATTTATACGATTAATCTTAAACTGATCATTCGAAGCGTATAATTTTTGCCATATATTTCTTATTTTATACAATGTACTTATTTTAAATTCATTTATTAGAACTTGTCCATTTGGGTGCATCGTTCGCTTGGTATAAGCTACTCGAAAATTTACACTATCCTTTAGAAATTTTAATACTTTTTTGTAGTAGAACATCCGTTTCGCACTGATATAAACTGTGTGAATGTTAACGGAAAGGCAAATTTAATATTATTTAGTATCACTTTTTGTTCAACTATTAATACTGATATTTATTTGTTTAAATTACATCTCTTTGATTAACTTCTTTTTCAAAATAACGCGCAATTGAGCCATCATTAAAAAAAATTCTAGATAATTTCCCTACGCCATTGTTATAGTGGCTTAATTGAAAGTAATCCACACACTTAATTGAAAGTAATCCACACAGTAATCCACATTAGAAAAATATATTACATTTGCAGACTAATCCTTACTAATTAGCGCTGTTCGGGCGGTCCAAATTCAAATGAATGGTAACATTGACATCGTTCTCAAGCGGGACCATAGGATAAATTTCTACGCCGTCTGCTCTGTAACGAAGCACGTAAAATATGGCGGTATTCCTGATATTAATTTCAGTGAAGCTTCAAACTGACTAACGAACTCATATGCTAAAATATATTATAATTCTTTCTATTCTTGTAATCAACATAAGTTAGTGTTCAACGTACGCCATTTGGCCTCCTGAAGACAATTTGCGTGAACCTGTACATGCAACAAAATATTTCTCCCCTTTAATTGTGCTATCCCGTAGAATTACAGACATGTCTCTCCTTTAGCGGCCGTACATCTTTCCGTGTTTCAATTTAAATCTTGAATCTTTCTCTGACAAAAATAATGCAACATCTATGCGGGCTGGCAGCAATTCGGGGCTATTGATAGCGAACTGAGCTGAGGAAATCCTGGGTCAGAATCAGGAGTGTAGGACCCGTGGACTATGTGACATTCTCTGGAATCCATTTCCGCGAAAACTATTTTTTTTTTCAGCCGCATTTTGAGTGTGATTGAAATTCAGAATTTCTGAGTTGTCCTCGTGAAAATTCCTTAACATTCCGCTGAGGCACCGAACTCCTAGCATTTTTGGACCGAAACTCGAAGCGTTGGTGGTATAGCGAAAGGAATTTTAGGCCAGTTACTTCATCACACTTCTCAGCTCATAATAGAGTGCTCAGTAGAGTGACTCGATTGGAGTAGATTGCTCACTGTAAACTAGATTTCTGCACATCTATTTAATTGAGTCGCCGGCATCCACTGAGTATCAATTTGAAAACCATCTAACAAATTTAGTCGTTAATATACAGGGTTATTCTAAATGATGGATCGAATTTAATAAAATCGTATTTATTTAGGTATAAATTCAAAACCAACACATTATAAACCAGTGGAGAGAGAAAGATTGCAATTTTTAACCTATTCAAACATATTTTAACCTATTAACCATCTTGATCTCAGAAACTTTGTGAATCAGTCGCTTCGATCCTGGTCGCTGATTAGGACTCAAATGAAATGATCTGGCTCTACACTTCTTGCCACCGAGATCACCTGACTTCACCCTATGTGACTATTTCTTATGGGGTTACGTCAGGGAAGCTGTTTACGTCCCGCCTCTACTAGCAACTCTGTTTACGTCCCGCCTCTACCAGCAACTCTGTTTACGTTCCGCCTCTACCAGCAACTCTGTTTACGTTCCGCCTCTACCAGCAACTCTGTTTACGTCCCGCCTCTACCAGCAACTCTGTTCACGTCCAGCCTCTACCAGCAGCCCTGGTTGATCTGAAGAACCGTATCACTGCTACGGTGCACTCAGTAACAGAAGATATGCTTTCTCGTGTGGGACGAGTTTGGCTGCCGTTTAGATGTTTGCTGTGCAGCAGAAGGGGACATATTGAATGTTTATAGATACGTAAAAAATAGAAAAATTTGAATTTTTCCATTTTCATTGATGCTTAAATTATTCATTTGAATTGATACATAAATAAATACGAAATTATTAAATTGGGTCGTTCATTTAGAATAAGCCTGTAAAGTCTTCGAATTTCATTTACATTCCAAGTATACTGTATAGTGTAAATTCCATTATCCCAAGATTAGAACAATATTTATCAGTAACATTGTATTGTAGTTACATTCAACAACATATATCATAATTTTTAAATTATTTAAATTTTAGTTTCCTTATTTCTATAAACCTTAAAACAAACTATCTTCGCTTGATCTTATTTTTAAAATAAAAAAAAACTTGTATATTTGGAGTTACTCGTAAAGTTCTCTCATGATTGTGCACAATACAATGAGCAAATTACCCCTTTGAATGTTTACAATTCAAAATAAATTCCTGGTCAGTTTCTAAATCTTGTCAGCACTTCAGAATGTTTCATTTGTCACCATTTTATTCTACGCGACGATTACGAAAAATGACGAAATTTTTTATCGAATGCCTCTGATCCCAATTAATGATGTCGTTTATTTTTTTCAACTCGGGATTATTTGACTATGGTCTAACTTTCAAACCTTGAATTTCCGGCTTGAAAATAATCAAATATTGTCAATTCATTTGAAAATATTTGCCACTTAAAAATCAAGCCACTATATGGATGATTTATTAATGTGAGCGGTCATTATTATCGATTTCATCACGAAACCAAAACTTTAGTGAGTTAAGATGCATCTACATATAGCAACAAGTCCAATTTTATTACTGTTTGCGGTTGGAAAATATTTTCCCGTTATGAACCGCCTGAAAATGATTTCTTGTATGAATTCAATCATAATAAAATTAGAATGTGTTGGCTTTTCCACAAACTAGAAAACTTTTATGTCATCAAGAAAGATGTTTGTTTTCTTCACACATTTTTGAAATAAATTTTAATATACACGTGACACATTCCTTATTATATTACTATCCTATATAGGCTATAGAACGAACTAATTATTTTCTTTCCTGTTTAATTAAATTATAACAAGTGTCGATTTTATAACAAGTGTTGAACACGAATTTTAACCTAGAATGCGTTGCGAATTTTTTCGCTTCCTCGCAAATTCCTAGCCGAAACATCGGTCGTTCGCTTACAAGAATAGCGAACATTTTGACATAATTTTTACAAGCAGCAACTGCAACACCAAACGAGGTGTCGAAAAAATAGAGCAAAACTTTAACTCCGTCCAACAAGAATACCGACCCTCTTGGCTTATTTGGGTGACACGACGCACCTATAGAAGCGTCGTGTCGTAAATTTTTTACCGAAAATTAGTTTCCGATTCTTGGTCAACATTTTCAAAAATATCGAAGTTTGTCTGACCTTTGAGAACTTTTTTAAAAATGTTTTTTTCATATTGCCGGATTTATTTGCCGGATTTATTCCAAAATGCAAGTACTAATTGAATGTTAACCTATTAATATGAAAAATTACTTTATTTTAGAATTGGATGGCAAGATTTGGTTTTTGATGGAAGATCACTAAAATATCAAATTGCTGTCTGTATCGAATCAATAATTTCTCAAAAATAAGCTTCAGTAAAAACTTTTTCTGCACCTGAATGACAGTGTTTCGTACCAGGAAAATTTATTTTTCACTAACAAAATTCGGGTACCGCCTAGGCTTCGACCGAAGAGTCGCTGCATTCAGCGCTTAATTAAAGTTAATCTGGGTCCGCTAAGACCCCTGATCGTAATCAGCTTCCACGCAGGATCTCCTTTCAAACTATATTGTCACCTAAGAGCATGAGAAGAACTGGCCGAGCCGAGTCCTTCATACACAGGGCCGAAGCGGACACGGAGCGGCTGATTTACGTGCTCCTCGAGTCCTAGGCGGCACTTACCGCAGAGTCGTGCCCGCATCTAAATTTTGTTAGGGATACTCCAACGGGAATTTCTATCAGGCATAATGTACACTGAGATTTCTAAAATTTTCATTAGCATATTACGATTGTGCAGAATTTACGAGTTTTTCTTTTCCTTTATTTTAAGAATCCAATTAAATTATTTTGTTAATGTTCGGTTAAAATCTTCCACCTAAACTAGTTCATGATTAATCCTTACTATGAACAGTTTTAGGTGAACTAGATATTTAGGAATATTTTATTCTCCAAGCACAATCTTCTCGCCTTTCATTTACTTTGATTTCTCATTTCGTTATTTTTTGTTCGCCTGGTGAGCTAAAAGACATCCTTTAAGAACGCTTTGTTCCAAAAAAAAATTAATATTAGTCATTTTTCGTTAACGGTTCGAAGCTACCGTTACGCTTAATGAGCTGTGCTCTTGAATGGCCGATTAAGAGTCGTGAATCTCGCGTTTATGCCCGGCACTGAAACAAAGCATTGAAGTTTCTAACTGCAGCATCAAATTCCCTATTATAAATAGGAGCATTAGCGCCAGAGCTAATATCACGAAATGTGTGTCATTTTTGCACACGTGACATAACCTGTATTTGTCTTTAATAGCTTTTTTAATATTAAAACTATACATTTTCGGACATTAAAAATTATGCAGTTTTAAAGGTATTACAGTGCCTAAAATGACAGTAATCTTGAAGCATGTATTTCATTTTTGTCTGATTAATTTCTATACATGCTAGATATTATTTCCCGGTTTCCCACATTTTCATGTCTCCATCTCTTAAATTTGATGATTGTCATTTAATGTTAGTTTTTTAGCTGAATTACATGTGCCATTGAAGCAGTCTTAAAAAAGCATTCCATTATCAATGCATCGGTCGTGTGGGAGATTCCTTGTTCTCTTCAAGCGAGCGATGTCGAAGCAACGTCTTTTTATTCACGAACATTTGCATTCAACTGCAACTCGATTCCTCGTTTATTATTTTAGCTCACATTTTATCAGATGTTCTCGGGAATTATTCTTTTTACATCGTTTTATTTTCCCCTACGACGCGTTTTGTTCAGAGGTTGTGATCAATTGAAAAAATCCATCGTCAGGCACAGAGTTCGCTTTTCATAAATAATGAACGTAATAATTCCATTGTTGTTGACATGCGATTGCATTGCTTCGACAGCTGAACTGACGAGAAGCATCTTAATTTCTGCATTCGACACGGAAAACAGAATTTATCAACTCTGGTTCGATTTTTCAAAAAGTAAACAGCGTTATTTCGAATTAAATATATCCATCATTTCGATATCGCAAACATTGGAAGTTTGTAGATTTATCTATTTTACGGATAAATTGTCACGTAAAGTAACGTAAATTCGTGGTCAAGAATGGCTGCCCTCGCCAATTGTTTGTGTTAGATGCCAAGTTATTAGCACTCTGCCAGTTTAATAAAACATAACATCACCCGAACCACGTTCAGTTTTTTGAAGAATTATCATGTGAAATCAACCCACGTACTAAAATGTGGGAATCACCACTTTAATTTTTTCTCCTTATTTAAGGTAACTATCAAATTATTTTTTATGTATATTTTAGTTTACGTTAGTGCCTAAATATTTAGTCATATATACATAAACGATAATTGCAGCTACGCTTATTCTCATCGTCTGCCTTTTAGAAGAATTTCGCTTTCGATCAAACTTTTTACGCTTCATTTCATTTCATCGAATTTCCATCACTATAAGTACTGTCTGTAGCTAAACTAGTCTGAACTATGTTTCAGATAAAAAATTTACCTTCATATTTCTTCAGTCACCTTATAACAATGTAGACATGGTCACTGCATTGCTCATTCATTCAAATCTTTAATCCGGATAAATAAACGTTCACTTGTTATGCTTGCCATGTGATTCAGTTATTTTACTTATTGATTGCTTTTAGCTCAGTAGATATTTTTGAGCTCCGCTTATTATAATAAATTTAGATTACATATGCATTTGCTACATTTTTGTAATTTTATTATCAATTGACAACTTCAATCATACTTAGCAGTTAGTAGTTGATTCATGATCAACTCCACGACAGCCACCGCATTCAAAATTCAGAAAATCGTTGTTATTCTTCCTAGTCTCTGTATGCAAATCCATATTTCATGGTTTTCAATGCCCCTCCTTCGAACTTGCTAAGCATGAATATTACCTTAGAGCTGTGAAATTATTTATTAATTATTTGCCGAACCACCTCAACCACAAATCATTTGAATACCCTTTCGGTTATTTGGATAATAAAATACCGGGCACATTATATCCTTCTAGTAATTATTTCTGAATTCGGGCCTCGGATTTATTCTACTCTCCCTCTAAATTTCACCACTCAGTGAAAAAATTCTTCTTTTCCCCTCTCAAGATCCGAAATGGTTTACGAGTCTTCGACACGCGCGTTTGCTCGTTTCATTTCAGTTTTTCCATCACAAACCATCCACGTTAAACAAATTTGTCGCGCACTTTATCCCTGAATGGTCCAATTAGCAGAGCGAAGCTCCAGTCTGACGTAGAACTAATCCGTTTCTATTTTGAAATAGTTAGGATTGTTCAACAGTTTAACATAGAAATATGTTCATAAGTGATATGGTTTTGTTGATTGCTAGCTCACATTAAATTGCTTTGCTGATTATGATTAACATACATACAAAGAAAACTATAATTTTAAATGTATTTAATTTCTTATTTTTCACGATTGAGTTCTACAACAAATGATAAACAGTGAGTCCCAAACTATACGATGCACGAACGTCGTTGCACCACGCAAACCTTTCTTTGAGGTTGGGAATTTCCGACATTTCTTACGCAGGAGTGACGCATAAAGAAAAAGATTAGAGAAACACGATTTCGCTCCAATGCGCAGCTCACGAGCGACAGAAATCTTTTTTGAGCCCAAAGAAGCTATTACTTTGCTGTCAAAATATTCTGATGAGACCTCGTGCATGTCGGAATCACTTGTGTGACCAGAGAAACCACAATTCTAGTGCCTGTAAAACATAGGCAGAACTTTAGGCATGTCGGGAATGATTTCCCGTCAGCAATATATTTTTTTTGAAAATGGAATTTCGCTATTAGTTATTTTTTCCATAACTATACATTCGACTTCTGAATTTCAAAAGACATCAGTCATCTATAAAAAAAGGATCAGCATTGAGTCTCTCTCAAAAAATAAACTACTTATCTTTCCAACATCTGTACTTCTAAAAAAGAGGAGGTCGCAAATAAAATCTCGAACAAATGAAGATCGATTGCTTCACATCCATTACGCGTGAATCCCTGCGTCTTATCTATCAATCAACTCTGACTCGCTAGGCGAGAAATACCCGCTTTGTATTCCCAAGATCACCTTCCCCTCCTACAAGTAATGCATTGTGCAGTCCTTCCCAGTTCCTGGAAAATAGCTTAAGGTATAATTTCAAATTTGTCGTGAAATTAACTTTGTCATGCATATTCTTTAAATATTTAATTTGCCATTGAATATATTAGATAAGATTTTACCGGTTTCGTCATGTTACCACTTTATAAAATTTTTGCATCATGTTCCTGTTTTATCCAATTTGTGGCATCTTAATAATTAATTTTTCATTCAATTCATTTCATTATCGCCTCATTAAGTTTGATGGGTCATGTTCCCACTTCGTACAATTTTTTTCGTCATGTTACCTCATCTTATTAATTCATATCCTCAATTTACTCTGAGAAAAACATGAAGCATTTCTTCCTGCCCTAAAGTCCGATCTGAGCCTGAGAGCGACAGTACAAGCTCAGCATGTCCTCGGAAGCGAGGAAATGTTAAACAAAAATGTAAAATCCGCTGCAAGGAAAGCCTCGCCGACCACACGTCTAAGGGCTAATTCTGTGTGCTTCCATAGCGTTTAATTAACTAAAAGTGTTTTGTCTTCGTTAGGCCTTCATTTAGGGTAAAGTTATCGCCTTCATTTAGGGTAAAGTTATCCGCTCGCACGAATTACAGGGAGCTTTCGCCTGTGCAAACACCCAATTTTTCCTCAGAGTCTCATATAAGAGCTGGAAATGTGCTGACGTCGATTTAATTGCAATCACTCTAAAAAGCTTCACGGAAAACCTCATTTGAGTGGGCGATTTATTCTGACATCAACGAATTATGTCATTGCGTACGTATTTTGCAAAATAAATTCATAATTTG
This sequence comes from Hyalella azteca, assembly GCF_000764305.2. Taxonomy (NCBI): domain Eukaryota; kingdom Metazoa; phylum Arthropoda; class Malacostraca; order Amphipoda; family Hyalellidae; genus Hyalella; species Hyalella azteca. The sequence continues at coordinate 142,096 of NW_025943148.1, read as the reverse complement.
TTTGAAAATTCTCCGTGATGTTATTTGCGGAACAATTTACAACGATTTCTCTTCATATTTATTACTCATAATCAAATTCATTTTGCTAAAAACTTCCCTTTTGTTGTGAATACATTAATTACATTACATTGGTAAAATAGATTTATTCCAGAAAAGATTTAATTCCGTGTTTAGAGTAATAATATCATCCTCGTTTGCAGTTACTAATTTTGAATTATCATGTGAAATTGACACTGCAACAGAGTTTAATCCATTATTTTCCCGACTAGACAAATTTTCACACATAGCATATGCGGTGCACTGTCAGTGACATCAGATTCTTAACTTTGATTTTAAAAAATCTTTTACCAGTGGAATTGTAATCATACTCTTGTAATTTAAATGAAGATGTATTTTATCCAGCATATATTTCTTGATCTAACTTCGATATTGACCTCGGCATCTGCTTCTGACTTATTAATGAGTTCAAACCTGCAGGTGCAAGATGATCACGTGCGAGTTAATGTGCTAATCTGGGAGCGGAATGCTCTCAAGATCTCATTTGTTTGGAATTCTGAGACATCGGAGATAATTATCAACACATTGTGCATTCTCGGCGAGCATTGAGCTGGGACACACGTCCGCATGCATTGTAACGAAGCAATGCATTTCTACACGGGTATTGACAAACTAAAATATTACTGATTATATTAGAAGACTGAAAAAGAACTATCATAAATTGTTAAAATAAATGAAGGATGAAGATAAATTAAACACAAGAAGAAAACAATATGAAGATCGTTATTCTTTCAGTTGGAAGCAGTAAAATGAATTCTCGTGAAATTCAAAATCCATTTCTTTCTTCGGAATGTAAAATTAGCGGTAAATTCCTCAACTGTTAGTGTAGTTCCATGTAGCTGACTATCATCAGGATAGCAGACGCACCAGAAATATTAAATATCCTGTATTTTTCAACATGTATAATATATATATTTCATATATCTGATTTCTAATCATAACCTTAACGTTTTAGTTGCGACTTATGATGCCACAAAATTATTATTGGGACGTCATCAATAGCAGAGTCACATCATACATCATAGTCAAATCCGTAGGTATTTGTAGTCATCTGCATGAGATAGGAAAATTATCTTTATTAAAGCATTAGTATCATCCCCCAAAAAGTTAACGGTAGACCAATGTTAATATGGTTACAGTGCAAGAGGAAACAAAGAGCAGAAAATTGCCTCAATAAAACTAGAAGCACCGAGCAGATGCCGGTATAATGCGCCCTCTGGGGGCCGCCACTGACTCATAAACACCCCATTTGCTGGGCCAAAATACGCATTTCTTCCTTACAATCCTTCCAAGTTATTGCCAGGTACCGCGGATGTCAGCTTGAAAAATCGATGTCATTCATCGGACGTGGTCGTACTGCGTCCAACATCGAACAGGGCCTCCACAAAACAGATCTAATTTGAGAAGGAAAACTTCGGGCCGTGAAAACAAAGCACGTAGTGGCGTGACGAACACGGCAATGTTTCTCTTGCAGCCAACAAACGAAGAAAACGCACAGCACGTGTCGGGGAACTTGTTGCTCGAAAAGTTCTTCAGCGTTCGGTGACTTTTACTGCTGTCGAAATTTGTTTACATGATTTGAATTTCCTTGAGTTTTGTTTGTATCCAGCAATCAATGTTTGTCAAGAACGCATTTCCTATGCTCAAATTTTGTTTTATAATTTGTTTAAAAATCTTTGAAGTTGTTCCAGTTATGATCTAATAATTTAAATGCTATTGCATTTATGAGTGTTCTGTGTCTCTATTTCGAATATGTCCGAAATTGAATGCATGGCAGGCTTCGAAGCATTTCAGCACAATGCAGCTAATCATTTGAATCATATTTTGTATTGGGCATTATAATATAATATTAAATACTATATAATTGAACTAAAATATGAAACACGTTGTTTTAATATAGGCCATTTCCAACTGAATTTTTATAACCCCCTCGATATTAATGTGATTAAAAAACAAATCATGTTATGGCTCAGCAATCCTAGCAACACCAAAAAAATCAATCCACCAACGTTAAATAACGGACCTAATCTTACTAATCGTTGCAATTCATCTGAAACTTTATCGATAAGTGACGCTCTACTAAACATTCCATTCCAGAGCAAAAAATTATGATAACATATAAAATGTCACATACGTAATTAAAATTAACAACTTTAAACCATTTCGTTCGGTACAAATGGCGTATTGTTCTGTCGGTGACAGCATATGAATGATATTGGGAGCATGGAAATCAGATTTGGCAGCAAGCCTCAATTAATCAATTGGCCCAAGTCTTTGAAGCGATTGTCCCTGAATTTCATGCGGGAGCTCTGATACGACGGAAGAAATTACTCATCAGCAGTTTGATTGCCAAGCTACTGCCCTCTGTACCGAGAAACAACTCGAATATTCTTCACGTAAAGGTAACTCGAAAAATGAAGTAATACGTTAAAATTTGCTGGCTAAATTATTTTGCGTGGTTGAAACGTTGCTTTCCAAAGCAATTTCTTCTTTTTGAAAGAAAAACTTTCCTTGAATGGAGCGACACGCCCTGTCTTTATTTTTTTCATTTGGTACAATACTTCCTTCTCAAATCCGATTTGAACCGATAAATAGGATATTCTAAAAAAAATACAACAGCGCCTGCTACGGGTTACGATGGACACTAAGCCATCTGTGATAATCCTCGAGTTCATCGCGACATGGAAAGGCTCGTATGAATATGTCCAAGAAAGAAGACTACTTCGGAAATACGCACCATCGTGCAGTCTGCACGTCTCCATATGTAAAATATCAAGCGTAAAAGAACTACGTGTTGCCAAAGTGAATCGTGTTTCACAGCAAAATTCCCAACTTATAAACATTCAATAAATTAGCTAAAGATTAGTATAAATAAAAAATTTTCCTGTCTTTGGTCCTTCATAAAATACAAAATCAGCTTTAGAGTAGCCACGACTGTCCACACTAATGGCGTTCACCGAAAAACTTCAGATCCATCATAGGCCGCTTTTCTAGTCACTCCTATAGGCCTCATTTTCAGTTCCCGCCGACCACATCTTAACCTAGTCAGCATTATTCTCATAGGTCCATTGAAAACATGGGCCTCTCAAGCTCTTGCAATACATTGTCTCGTTCGCAAGAAAGTTGACTTCTTTTACAAGGATTCACCAATTATAGAGGGAAAACATTGTAATTATGGCATGCCGTATGACCTGCACTGGGCTCATGCCAGTCGTTTCTTGTCCAATTAGTATAATTTTTACCGCCTGAGCAATCTCTGCAATCTGCAAATGTCGAGAGATGAAGGGTGGTTGGGTTTCGGTGGCTGTTTTTCACTTATCTTATTACTCTGACGCGCACCAAAATTCAGTTCAAGAGATGGTTGGGCTCATAATAATCGTATTTTTTATTTATACGGGCAATTTGATTATGGAATGAGGAAATTCTATAGGACTTATCGCTATTGAATTTTTAACACCTATAGTAGTTTAACATTTTTTCCTCGAACACACACGTGTATAATGTTGACCAGATTATTAAAACTGCAAAATATGTAATAAATTAAGATTAATGAAATTCTTTGACAACAGGAAGCACGTTTTCAGATCCGTTAACATTTATTAAAATGAGATGCCCTATAGTATCTTCCAGTATGAGCAATTTTTGTAAATAACATATTTTATCAAAGAATATAATTCTTCTGAATAATAACTTTTCACTAAGTAACCTTGTAATGCCTCCAACACACGCGCACTTCCTTCAGATTAAGAAGCTCTGCAAACACAGGCTTCCAGACTCCATATATTTTACGTTACTTCTTCGTAATCTCTGTTATTCTTTTTGATTTAATGTTATGGCGAAGCTTTAACTGCTTTCAAGAACACGATGCCCCAGAGAGACATTATTTTTTGGCTACTTTTATGCCACGTTTTTCCTCCCTCTTTTTAATGCTTTCATACATGTTTCATTTCGGTTTCTTTTTGTTAATAAATATTTAATTGAAATTGTACGCGATAGGAAAAATATACATAGAAACCAAAAAACAATCATTTTTACAAAGTTTTACACGCCACAATAAATAAATTCAAAATTCCATTGACCAATTTTTCGCTTCATGCACGATAATTCGAATCGAATGTGGTAGTGAGAAATTATATAATTAGTGGAATACTGTATTTGTATAGTCTTCAAGGGCGAAAAGTTCATTTCACTTTGCAATTATATTTAAATATATGAATTTTTAAATACTTGTGTTCCATTGCATGAAGATGCCAATCTTTTTAGCGCATTTTCTCATTTATGGAAAAAATGCACTATTGTGCTCGCCATGTCCGTCTGTCTGTCTGTCCGTCCGTCTGTCCGTCAGTCTGTCCGTCCGCCCGTGACCTCAAGTTTTCGTCGACGAGAAAATGCGCTCTCTGCCACTCACTGCAGTGAGTACTGAGTTATATTTTTTTCTTTTTCATCTGTGCACGGTTCTCGTAATTAGCGGTGATGTTTAAATTGCAGTGGCTTCAAGGACGTACGATCTACAGGAACCCAAGCTGTGCCACTAGTCAAGTAAAGTTCAGAATAATGCATGCAAAACATCGCTCTCGCCTGAAAAATATATTCTCCTCTGTGTTCCTTTGAAAACGAAATAGTAAGTAAATAATATTATATCGGTGATGCTACCTGGAAACTGATGAAAAATCTGAATCTGATAAAGTTTGTTGCTGCACAAAAAAAAGTTAAATTTCCAACTTCGTTTCTGGTGCTCTGTGGGATTGACTTTGGAAGTCTGTTTTCTGGAGATCTGAGTATAGACCTGGGGTCGGCAAACTTTTTTTTGTTGACTCTTCAATTAAATATTTACATTCAACCCGACCCCCTCCACGCTCTCTAGGCAGTTTTCTAATATCAAAATCGCATTTAATTTATTTCAGATCTAAGTAGATGCTATCCATTTTTTGTTTCGTATATAGCAATTTTATCAAATTATCAATACATCTGCTAACAAAAATTTTTGTATCAGAGATCTCCAATCTATTTATGTTTTAATTTTATTAAACAACCTTCATTAAAGAACCCTTGAATTTTTCGATCACTTATTGCCAGTGTCCCGCGTAGCCATTGCAGTAGACCAGGCTGGGATCGTCGAGAAAGCGACATGTGTTCCGTCGTCTTTGTTCGCATGTTTATGCTGCATGTTATACAATTGCTCTGATTTATATCAAATTTATAACATAGAGTTAATTAATTTGTACGAATCGTGTGAAATTCAAATTAATCGTTAATCTGGAAATATTTTCTTTCAAACTCTGAAAATTGCAAGGAATATATTAAGTTGAACGAAGGAATTTGGGAGGTTAATGAATTGTATTTTCTACACTTTTTCTCATTTTAATTTACCGAATTGATTCATCGTGTGATTTTAAACTTCTCACAGAATTTCAATTTTCCTGCTTGTATTCGGTGGTGTCAACAATTTCTTGTTGACACGATCAAGTCCAAAATACGAGAAGCATAGTTCAGCAGCAAACACATAGATTTAGACGGTGTTTTGCTGCACTGAATCATTGGAATCGAGGCTTTCGCTGCTACCGATCTGAGGGAAGCAATCACTCGTGTAAACAAGGGATGCCTCGTTCCTCCAAAGCATTGAACTTTCCCTCTTAATAACAGGGCGTTCAAAGCAGAGGCACTAGATCGCTGTAAGGCTCCAACAAAATGTTCAAACCAATGTAAATAAGCATGATTTGAACTGTTTTCCCGTGCAACGACATAGTATTTCTTTTCGAAATGTCAGATTAACCGATGCAAAACAAAGTAGGCACCGAAATCGCTTCAGGATTAAACAGAAGTTGGTTCCAGTGTAGAAATTTTCTCTTGTACACCGTAGGCAATTTTAGATTCGTCCAATAATCCTTCCTAAATAATCAACTTTGATCGGTGTTCATATAAGCGTAGGCAGTCGTTCAATGCTCTCTTAACATCGTGTGTGTAAGAAATACCACTGTCGGTATTTTATTATGAAGACATTATTTCAAGTGATTCAAAAATTCGCCTTTACCGGCTTTTATATAATATATATATATGATGAATACATATATTATATGTTAGTCACGTAATGCCAGCTTTCCTTCAATAATATGGTAGTTCAACAGCTAACTCTATCTACTGAACAAGTTTTTTGTAAGTGTTTTTGAGGTGCAATAGCTAAATAAATGCTGCTGTGATAGGAGCAGTTTTTTTCAACATCAAAATGCGGCTCAATTATTTTACAAGTAGATCACCAGTAACCACTAACCAGTATATACAAAATTCGTTTATATTCAGAAAGCTCGATAACAAACATGTTTATTTTATCTTGCTTATTTTATATATACTCCTAAATACTATCTATTTCAAAGTATTTTTAATGAATATGTGGTATCCGCGTCTACACTGTTTCTTAGCTTGTTATTTTGTAGTTCAACGTTTTTTTAAGTTATTATTTTTTAGTTCCTTGTTATTTTGTAGTTTAAAGTTTCCGTGTATTTTGTCCAGGGATGAATTTCCGTATACTTGGCCCCATTTTCTGACCATGGAAAAGGAAGACGATGTTTGGTTGGGGTTTATACATGGCCGTAATAATTCTGTCTCAGGCAGGGAGCCGTAGCAATGTCTCTTGTGTCCCCTCAACCCTCAATCGCCCCTGGATAGACCCAAATGCTACTGCGCCAATTTCTGACGACCGCATGACGTTGTCGTAAGAACTTACGTAAGTTTGGCCTGGATGATTTACCTGGAGAATTTAATGATTTAGATGCATTAATGCTGATCCCAGCCCAGGTGTTCTCGTAATTGCCAATACCAAAATCGACTGTGTGGGCACGAAAAAAAATGACAATGCAGCTTCTAATATTCAAGTTAGGCATAAGCTAGCGCCTCTTCTTCACACGTCATAATGTATCTAGTATTCAGGAGCTGCGGATTTAAATCGAGTTTACTAGGCTCTCAGATATCATTCAAAGTCACAGATTCTATTAAAATCATTATATTATCGAAGACGTTTTTATTTCATTTCAAATTTATAATTTGTGATTTTATTTTGCAGACTCTTTGAAACGTTTTTTTAATTATAAATTTGAATAGTTTAGAACAAATTAATAAGCTATTGCGTTAGATAAACATTTATGCAATCGTTTTTTCTGATAAGTCTTAAATCCTTCTCATTAAACGAGTCTAGTTTGTTTCCATATAATTCCAGCTACATTTTCTTTTCTGAAATCTTACTGCAATAAATAATTCCGACAGAACAAATTTCCATATTTGGCCAATGTTTTCCAACCCATCAAATTTATTTCATGATACAGTTGACCATTAAATTATCTCAGAGGAAATTTTAATGAAAGCCTCCGTTATCTTTCATGGAATCCAGTAAATCTCGGGTATTTCCAGGCGATTGCGTTCCAGTGTTAGCTTCCTCAAATGAATGTACAAAATTGCCTGGAACTTTGCTCGTCTTTACATTCAGCTTTAATGATCCAATACACCGTCCATTGTGTGCTGAAATAGAAGTCAATCTTGCGAAGACCTGCGTTACTGTTTATCCAAAACCAACAAAGTTAGCGGGTTCAGCGATCACTCGATCATCCAGCCGATCTTAACCATTTAGCTTTGGAAGCTCGATTACAGTTTATTCAGCTAGGCAGACAGCAAATGTTTCCGACATGATGACTGTGAAGGTAAATCTCTCAGAGCAAAAGATTGAACAACACGAGCTTACATTTATCATGATTTTAAACTAAAGTATGCATATTCAAAACTGCAAGCATCTCTTGTGTTATTTTATTCATTTACTCTGCATTATGCAATTTTATGTTATTGTGTTGGTAATCCCAGATCGTATCGTGGAAATTCTTTGAACCCGACACATGCTGTTCAATATCTATGCAATAATTCTTGGCTGCCTTTATTAAGATCTTGCGATAACACTTTATTTACAATCACCATAAGTTAGGTTAAAATTTACACGTACTTATTTTTGATTGCAATGGACAACTCATATTATTCTAACTTTGAATCAAGTACGTAAATATACGAGAGAAACGGACACAGTTAATTAGTCGGTTAGAATGATCGATTTTTTTACTTCGTTTATCAAAGACTTCAGAAAATAGAACTTTGTTATCATTTTGAGGACAAAAGTTTTAAACATTTTGTTGTAACTTGAATCCATAAAATATCTGTAGAAAAGAACTAAAGAAGGTCGACTTTCTTGAGACCAATTATAATAAATGATTCCATTAAAATTAGGAGTTCCCATCGGAGTCCTCCAGTGAAATATTTTCAAACGACCTAAAAAAAACTTTTATTGAAATCTCTTGATGTTTTCCGATCCTAGTCTCAAGCACGACAACCTGGCCTTCAATTTTGTGATCTTTTGAAAGACGGTGGGGAATGAAGATGGAAATTAATAACTCCATGTAATTTAGATCTTATAAAGTTTTAATTTTTCAGGACAGAAAATTTGTAATATATGAGACATATACGCGTCGCTTAATGAGTTTCATGTCCGTCAGATAATGCACAAATTTAAGATGGTAGAAATTATGTAAATCTGTCGTATATTTATTAGAAGAATAAAGTTTTTATCACTGATGAAGATGCACAATTGTATGCGCTTATTTCTTACCGGCTAGTAACTAAATCTAACTAAAATAACATTTCCGCTATTGTGTGCTAAAGATTTGTTGAAATTTGTTTATATACATGTATTATCTCTAACAAACTGGAGGTTTGTGCTTTTGGAAGGAAAAACGAAGGAAATGGAAAATTTTTTCCTTCAAGGACAGTGTATTTCATATTAATCCAAGTCCACCAATAAAACGTGATTAAACTTTTACTCCTCTCGTACTGCAGCTTTTGAACGTCCTTTCGAATACCAAACATTTAATGTTCGATCGAGGATCATGCCAATAACGCTATTTTTCTATTCTGCCAAAGAGAGGAACCAAAACCAGGATAACTGAGCGAGAGAGTAAAATTTAAACGAAAAATCATTGAAAATCGCGAGTAGGCATTCTTCATACTTATCGTGTTTTAGCATATGGTCGGCAATGCAATCATCCAATTACTTCGCTGCGGTGTCTCAAAAACGTATGAATTCTTCCTTCAAACCTCTGATCATTGCAATAGCATCCCTCCGGTGGAGCTCGATGGCAGCACTGGGAGCATCTGGCCTCAGTTAAATTCCTTCATAACCTTGCAACAACACGCTCGGGTACTGAATATTTCTGGCCGCCTTCCCCTGAAATGAAATTAGCTCCGCTAAAAAAAAAGCCAGCCGATGCCTGCGTTAATGACAACGGAAGTGAGGCCGTTTCTCTTGAATTTAGCGGCATCGCAGCATCAAAAATTATATAAGTTTGAACCATAAAGAAGTGTAATGCATGAGAGATCAGATGTCCTTTCTCATTAATTTTTCGTTGCAGTGAACCGTGTTGATAGATATATATGAATGTGATGAATATTATGAATGTTCAATTTCGGATGTATCTTTCTCAGTTGCCACAATAATTAATGGACTTTTTGCTGCTTCTTTGTAATGAAAAAATTTATTTTGGACATCACTTTTTCTCTTCAAGAATTCTAATTTCTTCCTAGTGTAGTTAACGAAGCGAGCTTTTAACATTGCATTCACACGATTTTTTTCTAATATGCTCTAAAAGTGCCAAAATTTGTTCCCAGCCATTAATTCTAGAGAGTTTAAGAATAGAAAACTCTGACGGTAGAGAAAAGAATTCTTGGTCGGGAGCAAAAAAACAGCACAAAGTCATTTCCTAATTGCCTTGGTGTTCCAAATAGTCTTCTTCTTGACATTTGGCGTGGAAAAATTGTGGCAGTTATTTCATGTAGGCAGATAAAATTTCGTGACACAGTTGTCAGAAATTTTTACCGTTCATGCAATATATTGCATTTCTGAAGATTCTTTTCGTTCCCCTGCAAATTTGTCGTTATTGATTTTTGAAGATAATTAAACGTGAGACCGGTGTATTCTCTGGAAGAAAGTTCTTCATTTAAATAAACTTAGTATTAGATGGCAGAATTTTTTTGTTGAAACACGCACGATTAATGACTACAGAAAATTCATTATATTCCAATTTTCAGGGAGTCTTAAAAATTTTAAGATTTGGACTACATTGGAGTAAATGGTCTAACAACCATTATAACATTGAGACCGTCTCGCATGCCCACCAAGCTCACACTGCTGGAGGAACCCACCAGCATCATCATGCAATAGCGCCCAATATTAACCGACCGATGATTTCTAGTACCCTCATCAATGAGGATTGGACTCCAGCATCTGTTGGCAAACTACCGGAGTTGTCTGAACTTTGAGATAGTTTTCAGAGTCATTTTCCTTTTCAAAATTTCCTTGTTGTATCCTATTTACGTGTATTGTATACTTATGTCCACCAAAATTTCATTGTTCAATGCTTCTTATAACTTGAAAATTAATGTTATTACATTCGAAACGTCAGTAAATATATATTATAAGTACTTGCTGAGACTTGCCTTTCAGTAATGTCATCAGACGAATTTTTCTACTCCCTGAAAATTGGAATATAATGCATTTTTTGTTCAATAATCGCTCGTATTAAAAAAATTGTAAGCCGAAATCAAAAACTTGCTTCAATCTATATAACGATTATTATTGTAAGAAATTTTTAAAAAAACTAAATTTAGCGGCGTTAACACGCTAAATGTTCATTTTCTCTAACCTTGATAATTTAATGGTAAAACTTTGGGCCCCTTTCATCAATATATATAACCAATTATAAACCTTTAACTTTGAACAAATTATATTCTATTAAATTCCCTCACTACGCATTTTGTCAGAGATTTAGATCCTGGCAACGAAAATCCCGCTATAAATTTCTACATAACTCATTACCCAGAATCTTATCTGTAAAGAACGTCGAAGCTTTTGATGGGCGAGTCTCCGAGAACAAAAGATGTCGGGAATCGCTGACGGCTTTTTTCAGTGGGCGATAATTTACGACCCCAGGAAGTGATTGGAAGGACCGCCCAATATTTATAGCATCGCTAATGATCTCGCCCAATGTTTATTGCGTGTCCTAACTGCCGGTTATTTGCTTCAGCTATTGCCAGTCTTGCATGTAAAAGTATGGTCGCCATCGGCTGCGGCTGCCCTGCTACCTGCCCTGCAACAATGGCTGAAAAAATGTCCTGTCATTTTCCATCAAGTCTGTAATATGGTTTCAAAATAAATATTAAATTATGTCAGTCTTTCAATATCATATAATTTATGAAAATAAAAATCATGTGGTTACATGATATTCAGTTAGGTACAATTTCCTTTAACCCCCCAAAACCGGCTGTTAGAGAAAGTTTCAAGATAACTGGTGTTGGCAAAATAGCAAGGTCAGTGCAGCGGTAAAAGCTTTCGAAAATTAAGCTAGTTTCATCGTACTTTGAGTTGCTTTCGTTGTTCAGGAGTTTGTGTAAGTGGCACAAAACGTTCACTTGGGACTCCAGTGAACGGAATGCTTTTTTTCTTTTAAATTAAACTGCGATGGCGGAAAACTGAAGCACCTCCTTCACGTAGAGAGGGTTTCTGTTGTTCGCTTCAGGACGAGATTCCTTAATTCTGTTGATGGTCCTTCAAGAACCAGAGTGCTATTCAAATGACACCTTCATTCGCCACAGAGAAAGAGCTTTCGAGCTTATATGTAAAAAAGACTTTATGCCCTCGGTTGGTTTGGAGTTTTACATATATAACTAAATTTTAATTGAAAATTTCAGAATATTTGGCATCCGAGTGTTTTTTCTATGTCGGTGAAATTATGCTCAACTAAAAACAAATTTATCTGTTGCAAGTAGTCGCAATGCATCGTGCTTTCCAAATACTCTCTGGATGCAATTTTGTTATAAATAGAAAAACCCTTTTCAATGCTGATTCCTTGCGAAAATTAAAGTTCACGATGTACGAATAGCTGCCCAAAAATACTGCCATGCTGTCGTATTTTCCGTATGATGATATGCCGTGCGTGGCATTACCCTGCAGTAGCCCAGTTCTCTAAAATCAACATTTCCGGGCATCGTTTTTTGCCAACTACGAGACACTAGACACACAAGCATGGATTCATCGCCCTGTAAATCTCAGCAACTGCCAAAAAGGAGCCCCTTTATTTTAGACCAGCATGGAAACACAGTGTGATTGGTGTCTTTTTCTCATCTCAACGGACACTTGTCACGACATTGGCGTGGTTTGCGATGGCACGAGTTGGCACCGGTTCCCTTCCTTTCTATATATTGGTTACAGTCTATTTTCTGATATAGAAGCTTGCTGGGAAACTGGGTCATGTTTATTACTGGTCAGGGTTGTTTATAACTTAAATTCTTTTATTCTCCTTGATTTTTCTTCTCCTCGAAGTGTAATATGAATGATTTGTCGCCGTAATGCCCGGCAATTTAGGTTACAGTCGGATTGTTTGAAGTATTTGAAAGGAATCATGATGAATGTGTTCAGTTCATGATGAAAACCGTCAGGAGAGAATTGTTGTTTCTATCCTTTAGGTGTATTTGTAATTCATTGTATAATACACTCAAGTATTATCCATTTTTATTTCACAACATATCTTTTAAGTACCAACAAAAATCATAGTGGGCGCTGAAAAAAATTAAAACCGATTTGCGTAAATAGATCTGCATCAGATGATCAAAAATGCATTCAGCCTCCGGTCTGCGGGAAGCCCTATTGGAAAATCGTGCGAGCGGATCTGAGAATAAGACGTGAAGCTAAAAATAAATTACTCTGCAATTGTGGGCGTTCAATAGATTCTTTGATGGAGGACTCGTACCGCAATAAATGTCTCGCCAAATATTGAAAGGAGTTTAAGTTATTAGCCTGAAGATTGCGCGAAATGTTGCGGAAAACTCGGCACATTACTTGTGTCCAGACGGGACGAGTGGTGCGGCGAACTCTGTTTGAGTGAGCCATACATATCAGTGTTGTGACATGTTTGCTCAGAGCCACGCAAATAACCGAGGGAAAATTTTGAGTGATGAATTATACAAAGATTTGAGCTTATATGATGTTTGTGAAGGATTTTTGCACGCAAATAATGCACCATGAAAAATTCAATTCTGGCTGAACGGCCTAAGTCGTGAATCAACAGCGCTAGCTGTTGTCATGCACTAACAAAATTTAGCTCATTTCCATTTAAATAATGAACTTTTATGAATAGAGTACTTAAACCTGACTTAATTACGAAAGTTTGCTGTTATTGATAATGGTTATAAAACAACTGTAGCTCAGTATACATTTCTTTTATTTATTCTTCTAAGTTTTTATCTAAATGAGGTTTAAGGATCAAATTTGAAGTCAACTTTGTTTCTGGCTATCAATTGAACGGCGTAGACTAGGTTGGTCTTGGCTCCGTCTCCAATATAAAGAAATTGAGGCACCTGCCGGGTCGTCAGCGTATACGTGAAACGCACGTAAGTTATGCCCCGTCGCCCCAGGTTGTTCTGAAGTAGAAAAGAAAAATACTCTTAAATTACTGCTGATAAAGAAATATAATTAACTAATTGGCGAAATAATCGAGATATAATGGGCAAGAATAATTCAATAGTTAAATGAGATCATAATTACCTTAAATGAAAAATCCATTTAAGAGGCTGTAGCCAAGTAATTGAGCCCATTTTAAGTTAGTAAGAAAGATTAGTCCAGCGACCATTTAATTTAACGCATGCGGTTAATTGGAATTGATAATGTAGTTGCTGAGAAGCAACTAGGATTTTAATTTGAACACACTGGACTAATGAAGATAATAAGAGAATGGCATGCAAATGATGGAGGTTGATGATTTAAGAGGAAATTTAATGATTTAAGAGAGGCAAGATTCGCTGGCAAAACCTGCAGCTGTCAAGGCTCGTCTCTTTTTTAGATTAAAGGTACAGAGCGAAGTAAACTCTTTCTTCACTTTAAGAAAGACGGAAATTTTAAATATAAATTATAACATTTAGAATCTCTACTAAATTAAATTTCTAATACTGTGTATACACCGTGAATAAATGTTATTTTTAAAGGCTGCCCAGGTTAGCTCTTTTTGTATTCGCTCTGGAAAATCGTCTATGTATATCCATGGTTCGTTTGTAATAACTTGCTTATAAAATGCTTCCAAGTTCTATCTCTGTCATCTCTGTGAACGAAAAAGCTCCCAAAATAATCAAGAATTGGCATTCAACTTACTTATCCTCGTTCAGTCTAATTTATTATCTTCCTGACTCTCGTTGAAACAAAAAAAAAACTCAATTTTTACATTTTAAATTTTTAAATGCAATATGTCAGATCACTGCGTTTTTGCCCGCTGAGTAAATATTTTTGCAGCATTTGTTTGGAAGCGACGAGGAAGCTTCTTTTTATGAGAATAACTTCCCTCATAAGACGAATAAGTCCTAAGTTCCTTCGTAAAGACTCTGATTCAAAGGCCACGACTTCAGCTACCAAAGTTAGCGACAGAAAAATGTCTCTTGCTGCTTAACATAGCACGACGTCAATATGCAGAACAGAAACAAACTTGTCTCGACCTAAATACAACACAAATTTTTAATTATGTTATGATAATCAAGGTAAATTATGAAAAACCAAAATTCAAGACGTTAATTTTTCGACTAAGTTTAGACGGGGTTGCGACAAACTCGCTGAATTTATACATATTTGACGCACGAAGTTGATTATGCCTTTCTGAGTTAGTCACATATTTCTCACTCAAGATTTTTGTGCAACTCATCTATAGAAAAATTCTCAATTCTCAAGAACTTCTTGAACGATTTCATCAGCAGCTCAATTCCAAACACAAAAAACTCCACGTGAATTGGTTCCATTGTTTAATTTATTCCAGTTGATTACACCTTACACTGATTTTAAAGCTGTGTGCCCTTTGACTGGTGATGCGTATAGTCGATGTGAAATTATTAATATTAATCGTGCAATGAAATTTTTGTTTATTGGTATAATTTTTGAATCGTAATTTAATTTTAGTTTGCATCTCTGGGTACGGGCTCCAAGCTAATTTTTAAATACAGTATGCTAATTTATATGCCAATCGAAGATTTGCTCCTAAAAAATATACGAACATGAAATTATTCTCCCATATTACCTTTCATTTATTGACATAAAAATTGCAGTTTAATTTGCAATCTTATACTTCGTTACTATCTTTGAACGGGCTTGTGGATGGCGCATTCAAGAAAGACTATATCATTTTTCAATACCTGAAACGTTTCACATACTTAGAATTAAAACTTATATCTATAGTGTTTTAATATTCACTTAGTAACTATTTTCATCAAGTTCAAAATATCGTCCAATATTCCTATAGGGTTGCAACGCTGCACCGGCCGGAGCCTTCGGTTCAACAATTTCTTTAATAAAGCCTCAGGCCGCCCACAGCCCCGTGGTATTAATCCGCAATAAAGGCTGAAATTGACTAACTTCGAGGCAATTGAGGGGTGTCTTCTGGTCATTTTTCCTCCGCTGAGTAATAAGGTAAGTTGAATCATATATCCAAGCTTAATCTGTTTCACCGGAGCTGATCTCGCCATACGAGGCACGTTTATCAATAATTAATATGGAGGGTAGGAAACCTCGTGTTATAATAAATTGATGCATCTAATGATATTGAAAATAAAGCTGCTACAAGTTGAATAACTGTACTTCTATATCAGAAATTTCCCACAAAGTTT
Organism: Hyalella azteca; assembly: GCF_000764305.2. NCBI lineage: Eukaryota > Metazoa > Arthropoda > Malacostraca > Amphipoda > Hyalellidae > Hyalella > Hyalella azteca. Next base: position 126,319 of record NW_025943148.1, on the reverse strand, counting down.
TTGTACTATTTTTATCGTTAATTCAATATACAAGAAGGGTTTACACTCACGAAAAGCAGCGAAATTTTCTCCTCCGAGGATTAAAGCCTTTTCCTGTTTTTCGATGTCCGTGGTTCATGAAGCGAAATTATAGTGTTCCTTATGGCTTTCAAATGACGAAGATAACTAATACTAATTATGTTTTAAATATGATATACGTTTGTATAGTGGCGTCATATGGCTTATTTGTGAACCTGGGTGCTGGAAGGAAGACAGGAAGTTTCGTTTTAGAATTTACAATTGTTTACCCCTTGTCTGATAATTTTTTTGTACCCTAATCGTGTATTTCTCTACAAGCAGTCCCCTCCATTTAATAATGTCTGGATGTAATAATGTAATAATGTTTATTTTCATTATTAATGGTTTTAGAGGCTTTTATAGTGCAAAATTAATGCACAGCACAGCCCGATCGCTATCATTATATGCTGCATGATGTAGCAGATGCACAGTTGGAGATAAAGTGATGTACGGTTAAAATTACTGAAAAATTCTTATTAAGTAAAAATGGAACGAGTTTGGATGGGTCAAATTGCATTGCCTAAGCACAAGACAAGCCCAGCAATATTGAATGAAGATATGTGATTTGCTAATAGTCTACCTTATATATATACACTATTCCCGAATTATTCGTATCTTTTTCGGTGCATTTCAACGTACCTTAGTTTTCGCTTTTCAGAAACCGTGAGCTAGTAGACGATATAAGTAAAGATATTATCCCTCTCAACTTATTGTCGTTCGCGCAAATTCAATAGTGAATTCAGCTCATGTCTCAAGAATTATAGTCTTAAGATGATAACCACTTCTAGCGCAACATTGTTAATTTTTTTATCCTGCTGGGTCATGATTATAAAGTCATGTTGCATTAGTTGTGTTGTACCGATGTTAAATTTAGGTCTCTTCACTCACTCTCAGCTGAATTGGTGCGTCATTGTCTTTCTGAAACAATGCGAGAATCTGGTATTGCACATTAGATTTTTGATTGCTTCATACTTTTTATCAAATTTAATGTATCAGGAATGAGTGAAAGATATCTAAAAATAAATTTGACGTAAAGGTACCTTCTATTCAATAAAAATAGTACGATCCAGCTGAGAATTATTCCTAAACTTTATAGTTGCTATCGTTAGCACTCGTGCTTGATGTTGAGTTAATCCTTCTGCAGGGCTACAGCACAGTATGAGTCCCAGCTACATATATTAATTCCTATTGCACACGTAATACCTCTGAAGACACTATAGACATGATTTATTTTATCTGCTGATAGCGTCGACCATGCAAAGGCCCACTCAGAGGCAAAGAGCATTAACCGAGTATGAATATTGAATATCCTGCGAGAAAAGTGAGTTTTCCTCCACATTGTAGCATGGCTCTCAGGTGCAGGAGCTGCACCACAACGAGCAGGATTAGGAGGACACGAGCCAGATTTCCCGAAGTAACGTAGGGGACTAGTGGCCTAAGGCTCCAATTAATTGCAGTCTTACTTCTGCTGCCATTTTATTCTGTCCACATTTGTAGAGAGTTTTTAATACGTGAATCTTGCCGCTTTCGAGATGAGCTTAAAAAATAGTGTATCTTCGGCTCTCTTTATTCAAGATCTCTACACTAATGTTTGTGAGCTGTTAATTTTTGAAGTAGTTATCATTTAATTAATGTCATTAGTCTCTTATTAGTACTTTCAGACATGAGATTTTCCATACTGTTATCCATGTTATCGATTTTTCTCCTCGTTCTGCACCGACAGTATGTATACCAACAAGTCTTTTTTAGCAAATTGAATATTCTTCTAACCAACTTCCCCAGTAAACACATTTGCCAGAAGTTCAACGACCTCTTGATAAGGAGTTTCCTGACTTCAAAGTCAACGCTCGAAAGAAACCAAGAACTTCTTTGATCTTGTGATCCAAGATCTGGTTTAGAAAACAGATCAACAATTACATGCGTTCCATTTGCGTTTCGTTGAAGAAGCTGACATCTTTCTGACGATCTTTTGGTCTTGTAATCTTCAACACAGTGAATAGCACCGTTACTAGCTAATTTCACATGTTCGCATTCGCATGGCAGTCCGTTGCGGTATCCAGTCATGGATATTGAATAGGATTTTCAGCATTTTTTAGTTAGGACTTCCTGTTCCTAATATCATAATGCTCCTATAATGTAATGTTCCTATAATATCATAATAATATTAACATAATGTTCCTATAATATCATAATGGGCCTAATATCATAGTGTTCCTATAATACCATAAGAAATTAATCCATTAACGTTCCAGGTTCGGCTTTTTACCGTTAACTCAATATTCCCACAAGAATATTTTTCCACATTGATCATGTTATCAAAATAGTGATCAAGCTTCAGGGCATAAAATATTAACATAAATAAGTTTTGCCCCTCCCCTGCTCTCCAGTTTATGTTCACTCTCAATTGAATTTAATGCACATTTTCTTCTTTGTTCAAACCCTTGCATTAACTTTTTCCATACGAGCGCGTGGCCTCGCATCAATCTCGTTTATTGTTGGTATTACGCTGGTCATCTCGTGTATGAGCTACGTCGCTTCCTAGATGAGCACGTCGCCGTAAGCCCGGGAATGCTTGTTGAAATACAGTCCTACTTAGCTTTGACCGTTGCTATGCAATTGCAAGATCCCGGCAGGATTAGTGTACAATCCTCTGGATAAGAGAGTAAACGCAGTCCACTGCGGTGCCGCTGAAGCTGTCTCAGGGATGCACGACGATCACGGTTATGAAGGCTCAGTTAGTTTTTTCTCAACTAAAATAATTAGTTCATCTATGGACACGTAATAGTGAAATCGATATTTGATTTTTTTAATTCCGCGAACATTTCTTAATAATTCCGTAAAAGTTTTTGTATTGCATTGTCTCAAGCCATACTATCGTTTTCGAAAGTTGTAATTGGTTTGAAATTGAATTTGCTTATCACGTCCATATATTGGATCAAACAATCATTCTGATTCTTTCACCTCATTGCTTCCTGTGCAGGCTAATTTTTCAGGCAAAGACGTGTACATTGCACAAAGGTTCATTGCAAAAATGTAGACTGCGGTGGTCGAGCGAGACGATGGATGTAGCCTCGTGTCGGCTGAGGCGTCTTGCTTCTACGCGGGCCAACGAATGTCGACGAGAACACGTTATTCTCCCACGATCGACAGTGTGTCGCCGTCCGTCTCCATTATGTAAATCCACGCAGCAGCTCCCCAAGGCCGCACAACCGCAAGAAAACCAAATGAATCCATCAGCCGCAAGAATTATCGCCCGGCATGAGTTTTTATTATCTCATGCAAGAACTTGTAGTGCATTAGTGCTGCTACCTTCTTACGGATATCAAAATATTAGCTTTGGAATTGCATGTAAATGGATAATGGAAACTGTTAGATTAAATCTACAAACGCGGCTGCCAAGTTACATTGTTTTTGTTTTCATATAAAATCCCATCAACCAAAATCAAGTTGCAACGTTAATTAAAAAAATCCTTTCAACTAACTTATAGCATTGAACTCTCATGTAACTTGTTTTGAAATGTACACCTTAATCTCTTTTTAGCGCATTTTCTCGTTTATTGGAAAAATACACTATTGTGATCGCCATGTCCGTCTGTCTGTCTGTCCGTCAGTCCGTCCGTCTGTCCCTCCGTCCGTGACCTCAAGTTTTCGTCGACGAGAAAATGCGCTCTCTGTCACTCACTGCAGTGAGTACTGAGTTATATTTTTTTATGTAATATACGCGCACAAGGTTTGGCAGCAAATTGGCACAGTTTTTATTTATCTCTACTTTCGATTTCCATGGAATGCCGCCAAGGTGCGCTAGATATCCCTGTGTATTCACATTGCCAGGTTTCAAGCAAGCGAACGCACAAACTTTGAAGAAAATATAATCATTAAACTATTGAGGGGGAGAAATTTCCATTACTTCGAATGCAACGATGGAAATTCTATTGTCCTTTCCATCAAGACAAGAATGCAAAAAGACAAACACGAGTGTTTTATCGGTGGTCTCGGTCCAAATGACTTAAGACAGTACCTATATATTTATAATAGGTGCGCTTATACAATGCCCGTATCGAACAGTTGCGTGTGCGAATGCAGGATTTACGATGCTTTCTGCCTTAAAAATACACTACGAAAAATGAATAGATCATATTGTTCAAATAGATGGCAAGATGGCCCAGTGATTTAAGTTCGGGGTACCAATATTGTAGCAGAAAGGTGCAGGTTCGATCCCAGCTCTATGCGCCAATTTCTGGTCAGAATCGGCGAGGAGGCCGTGCGGTTAAGCAAAGAAATTTTGAAGCAGTGAGTCACGAGTTCGTGCCCGCAACATGCTGTGCATGATCTGCAATGTTAAGAATCGGCGACAGGCCTAATAAACGCTGAAACCGCCATGTTATTATAAAAAAATACTCATTTTCTTACTCCCTGCTCGAGTTGCGAGCGGACTTATTACTGATATACTTCTTTGTTCGTACAAACTGGGACAAGATCACCCACGCAAGCATGAAAAATGTATCGTTTTTTTGGACAAATTCTCATTTTTCTGGATGCAAGTCGCAGTCAATCTTTCGAAAATTGGGGGCTTAGGGTATTTTGAGGACAAGTTAAACTTTCGTTGAAATATAAATACTCAGCAGTGTAAAATATAAAAATAAAATTGAAATATGAAATATAAAATGAAATATATATATATATATATTTCAACGAAATATATATTTCGTTGAAATATAAAAAAAATGTGCCTTCAGCCGAGATTTTTATTTTTTTTACTGTACTTGGTGACTGCCCATTATGGAGCCTCAAAAAGGTGAGCTAAGCGTCATTTGCATTGTTATTTGGGCATTATCGCATACCGCTGAACTCAATCGACAATTCTACGGACCCGCCTGCGAACTCGCCTGCGGACTTGCGCACCTGGGACACTTAACTTAACGGATCTGTATGAATTTGGAATGTGAGTATTAATTATCGATACGCTGCCGCAGGAATTATTACAGATTTTTACATGAATTATTTTTTAATTAAAGCCAATAAACGTATTTCTTAAGCAACTGGGACACTCATAATTCCTTCAATACTTAACGGATCTGTATGAATTTTGGAATGTTAGTATTAATTATCGATACGCTGCCGCACGAATTATTACAGATTTTTAAATGAATTATTCTTTAATTAAAACCAATAAACGTATTTTTTAAGCAACTGGGACACTCATACTTCCTTCAATACTTAACTGATCTGCTCGAATTTTGGGATGTGAGTATTAAATATCAATACGCTGCTGCATGAATTATTACAGATTTTTACATGCTTTATTTCCAAACCTAACCCAACCTAACCTAATAATAAGTAATGTAAAAACTCGTAATAATTCCTGCGGCAGCGTATCGATAATTAATTCTCACATTCCAAAATTCATACAGATCCGTAAAGTTTTAAGGAATTATGAGTATCTTAGTTGCTTAGGAAGGAATTATGAGTTGTCCCAGTTGAAGAAATAGGCCATGGGCCTATTTCTCCAGTGCCGACACTTCTATTCTATTCTATTAAAAATACGTTTATTGGTTTTAATTAAAAAATAATTCATGTAAAAATCTGTAATAATTCCTGCGGCAGCGTATCGATAATTAATACTCACATTCCAAAATTCATACAGATCCGTTAAGTATTGAAGGAATTATAAGTGTCCCAGTTGCTTAAAAAGTACGTTTATTGGTTTTAATTAAAAAATGATTCATGTAAAAATCTGTAATAATTCCTGCGGCAGCGTATCGATAATTAATATTCAAATTCCAAAATTCATACAGATCCGTCTGGTATTGAAGGAATTATGAGTGTCCCAGTTGCGCGAGACCGCTGGCGAGTTCGCAGGCGGGTCCGTAGAATTGTCGATTAAGTCAACTGCATCTCTGCCTGCAATTGTATGAAACCAATTATGATTCTGCAATAATACATATAACTCGTCGGAGTGAATTAATTAATAGAATAGTGTTTTCCGGGTTGATATTGATTTATTCTGTTTTTAAATGGTGTTCAATAACAGCCTGAAAATATTGTGTTCACATGTATCATAATACTGAAACTGTTAAGAATGATAAAATAAAGATCAAACAAAATATATAGTCTCTCTTTTTTTACAGGCGGAACATTTGTTTTTCATATATTTCATTCATCTGTTCATGACAGAAAGCAACAATTATCAACTAAGGATGAAAAATTTTAAATGGACCTGATTGGCTAATGGTCTCGTCTGCAAGATCCGTGATTGGTCAAATTTAAACAGAGCACTTGGTGACAAGTTTAAAAACCTACTGGTACCTATGTTGCAACGCTGCTCTCAAGCTATTTAAATTTTTTTAAACTATGTAGGCTCTAGTCAGTCTAGTGGGTTGTCGTTTCGTATTGTGGCATTTACATATTTCCACTGCTGCATCTTACAGTTGTTGTATACATAGCTCTTTATTTGATGTATTCACGTAGTATTGGCCAATGGCAATGGCCATTGGGTTTGAGTGAATAGGTAAGCCTGTTGCTGTAAAGAGTTCGTAACTTTGTATAGTCATCTGCCAGTCTCGCACTGCTATAGGGGTATAGGCTATAGCAGTATAGCCTACCACAGATAACAAATCATAGGATAGCTGAAATAATCTCCCTGTCAGACTCATTGACAGTGCTTTTTTGAGTCTATAAATGTTAGGGATTATAAAATTGTAGGCTAAATAAACTTCTCTCTAAACAATTTTTATGGTTCCATAAAAAGATGGGAAAACTTTTTTTCCCCAAAGCCAAAAGCTAACGCATGAATGTGAGAAATGTTAATAGCCTATTCCATAGTGGCAAAGCAGGGAGTTTTTTAGACACTCCCTCAAGTTCATTTTTGAGTCCTATAAGTAGACCAGTAAAGTATCCTGGATACCAGCTTCATCATACATAAGAAATTGGTTTAAATCTTGGGTAAATGAGGAAATTAAAAATGAACTGATTCTAAAAAATCTCTGGTTTGTCACTATGGCCTATTCCATCTGGATTGGGAATTTTCCTATGTGCTTACATATGAAATCTTGCAGCTGCAATGTGAGAAATTTTCAATGCTTTTGTAATCTTATTGTCCAATTTTGCCCTTTAAATAATTCTAGGATTGTAGCCGGTAGCCAGTCTGTAGAGTATGGCCTTTTAGCTCGAGATATTGGCGTCTTTTGAAAATTTTTATCAGCCACCTCGACCTTACATTGGCGTCTTTTGAGGATCTTCATCAGCCATCTTGACCTTACATCGGCGTCCCGTCGCGGTCGCCGCGATCTGAAAGGTGCGGCGTGAGCACCTGATATTAGTCACATATTACTTCTTTTATACACATATTTATTACACAATTTACATCGGTATGTACAATCAGCATGAAACTACACTCTTTGCTCTCACCTCTATCGAACTCTGGTTGAAGAAACTATGAGTCGCCCGCCAAGATTCAAACCTCTGCCAAGACTGCAACCAAACGCTCGCGAGCAGGCGCCTTAGTCCACTCAGCTACGGAGACGGCAACTACACAGAGCTGCCGTGTTTGTTTTGTCTTGCGCGCGGTACTACCAGAATAAATCTTCGATTTTATGATCAACTTCTTGTGCGATTGAATGGTATAGACGTCACTCGTTAACATTACTATTGCCAAAAGAACAGCAGTGAGTTGAAACAATTAACCGAATTGAGTTGGGCCAATTAACCGTAAGCAGTATAGATTCGTGGCATTCATGAGCGGCGGCTCCACACAACCACCTCTGACAGCATTCGGCGCACTGACCACGCGACGCTTGCCGCACAAATACTGTATATGTGCGTCAAGCTCATGAGGTTTTGAAACACCCAAGTGTTTCAAAACGGGGGGCCTTTTTCTCTCAGTGAATGCGGCATGATTGACAGGGCTGCACGCAATTTACGATCGATATGGCCGATGCCCAATGATCGATTCCAACGTTCACGCTTTACGAACAATGCGGCATGATTGACATGGATGCACGCATTTTACGATTGATGTGGCCGACCCACTCGCTTCGCGAACGATGCAGCATAATTGACATGGATGCACGCATTTTACGATCTATATGGCTGATGCCCAATTACAGTGCTCTGCCAGGTGACTGACTATAAATGAAAAGGAGGATCAGAAGTGGACAAACTGTTTCAATGGAATAGTACCTCAGATTTGTTATAAAATTGTTTGAAAGTCTCTTGTTTGATAGATATTCTCTATTTTTCTTTTATTTAATGGATTTTTTGAAAATTTTCCAGGCTTTTTGTTTGTAATGATCAAGTTTAAGTTAAGTATTTAGTTAACCAGTACTGTAGTACATATACCATATTTGGGGGCGGGGCTTATGGGCACAACCAATCACAGCTGGAAAGCATTCCCATCAACCAATCACAGCTTGAAAGCATCCCCAGCAACCAATCACAGCTAGAAAGCAGATAACATTACAACTCCATTAACCAATCACAGCTAGAAAGCTGGAAGGGGCTAAAATCACAATCCCATAAACCAATCACAGTTGAAAAGTGATAGGATATGTATAATGTATATAATAAAATGGACTGGAAGTGGAAAGTTCCTGGACTTTCCAACCTTTCAGGTCCTGCTTTCCAATATGCTATGTGTACTGGTTAATTTAATATCCCTCTAGAATTCCACACTGCTGAGGGGTGTCGGAATTATCCAGTATCCACAGTGTTGGAATATGGTGCATTTATCCTATTTCAACTTTCAATAATCAATTCAATACATTAGAACTTCAACGTTAGAATGATGATGACATCCCAATAGAAAATAGGGTAAACGCGGTATATTCCGACATTGTAGGTAATTCCGTCACCTCTCCAGCTTTTCCTTTATATTAAGCTTTGTTTTAGTTCCATGCGTTCATTGATGGTTGAAATGGTGACGTCATACATTTGCG